>NW_011353015.1:52627-54723 GCF_000735185.1 Notothenia coriiceps
TCCCCCCCCCCCCCATACAAAACCATCCTTTATGTTTAGTATTTACATTATCATGTGCAAGCGCGACAAAGTAAGCATCTGCACACAGCCACCCACCCATGCAATATGCCCCCTCTCTCCTCCTCCCCCCTCCCTACAGCTCTTTCTTTGGGAAAAGATTATTGATGAATTATTAATGACCTTTGCCAGGGTTTTTGTTCGCGTTTGGGTCTTACGCTGCACTCAGTGACACATCCAGCTCATATATCGCTCTGAACCTGAAGCCCTGACACAGAGAGGTGATCAGAGAGTTATAAGTTCTGTAACAGCAGGGGAGGTTTTCAGATGCTCACTTATTAGGGCTGAGCAGATATTCACTCTTTTGTCTACCTGGTTTACACACACATAGTAGCAGACAGACGTAATATTGTGTGTCAGAGTGAAGGAATGTCCCATAACCAGCGGGTGATGTCATGATGGTAGACAGAAATGACTCCAGATGATATCATTTGATTTAAAGCTGCTGTGCCAACTTGCAGCTCTGTGATCACCCTATTACAACTGTGGAAAAAGATTCATTATCCTCAGGAAAACTGGGGGACAGATGTAGGAAGTTGGCATAGAAACCAAAGATGAGGTCCACCATGTGATGCTGATTGTCCTCTTCTTCTTCCTCCTCCTCCTCCAGGTGCGGGGCGCCCCGGCCATCGCCATCGTCGGCTGCCTCAGCCTTGCTGTGGAGTTGCGAGCGGGCGCCGGGGGCGATGACCCCGTGACCTTCATCAGGGAGTCTCTGTGCCACCTGACCTCGGCTCGGCCCACCGCCGTCAACATGGGCCGCGCCGCCCGAGAGCTGATGGAGTTCGCTGAGAACGAGAGCATGGAGAAGAACTCCGAACAGCTCAGAGAAAGGTGGGAGATTATAAACTGCTCGTATTCAATGTTTTGGTTTGGGGTCATTTCCTTAATTGAAACATTGATATAAAGAAAAGGTTTACTTTTTACACTTACAGACCCTTTTCTAATGCGGTTTTGATTAAAGTGATGGGGACGTTATTCACAGTCCTTTGTGTATGTAAAAACACATTTTGAAGCTTTGCAGTTTGGGCATCTTTAAAAGTTGTGTTTTTAACGACCTTATTCTCTCTTGATGCAACAAAACTGTCTTGAGGAAACACGAGACGACATTTTGCACAGAAAATACAGTCTGGTCACACAAAGCCAGACTGGCTCTACATATTATTATTCTAGTACATAGGGAAAACGCTTTGGCTGGTGTGTTTTTTTCATTTTACCAGTCATATTTGTCCTGGGTTTCACTGGATGCTTAGTTGGTGCCTTTGCAATATAGATAGGGCAGTTATTGGAAGAGGAGGAGAATGGTGGCTGAGATTCTGGCTGCCAACAGCCGACTTATACTTGCAGACTACAACCGGAGTGTTGGACGCCTAGAGAGGGTACCTTTTTTTGGGACTACAAGCACAGATGCTAGAGACCAACGCTGTTGTTTTACACCTAACGTCTCATTTTCAGGTTGCTGGAATGTTATCTTAAATCATCATAGGTGGCTGTTTGCCTCGGCTAATGACAGAAACCCATTTATGGCGATATTTGTGTCTCAATAAATGGTCCAAAACTGACGGTTTATATAAGCCCCATTAGAAATGAATACATTTTGTCAGCCACTGTACTTCTGCCTTGTTTCCCTTAATGTCAATACATGATCCTGAAAGTGTGTTAGACTTTTGATTTGCTTGCCTCTGTGTATAGCCAGGGGTGCACATAACTGGTAAGCAGGTACGCATGCGCGGCAACAATCCAAAATGCGTACCGTCTCTTGTGTCACAAAGCGCATTTGCGTACCGACGTACTTGTGAAGCTTTTCCAGAAGGCGGTTAGATCATCGGACGACAGAATCGGTCTCCATGTGCACAGACAGGGCTGCTGTTAACGTCTGTCTGTACAACGGAATTGTGCCAAAACTACGCCAACCGGAAGGGAGACTCCCCCCCTTCACTTGAGAACTGCGCTAAAACAGCTGATCACAACGGTCACGCTCTGTGGTCACGGAGTACTCCACTAGCCCCCCCCCCCCTCGTCGACTTTCCTGAAGTACT
>NW_011353015.1:54772-58019 GCF_000735185.1 Notothenia coriiceps
GCCCGCTACTCATCTGAGTACCTCACTGAGAAAGTTATGTGCACCCCTGTGTATAGCACCATAATGCAGCTATAAACAATATTGTTTTAAAGGTACCCATTGGAGATTTTGATAGTTAGTTGTGCTATATATAGACAATGTAAAGGGAAACGTATGAACTACTGAGAATTTAAATAATCTAAACCTGTGCTTTTGCTAAAGAAAGGTGTGGAGCTGATATAGCACTTCCTTGTTTAACACCAGCTGCAGGTGTATCTTATAAAAAGTTGTGAAAGTTATCGAAACACACAATATGAAAATTAGGAAGCCTGTATATTATACATGTCATTACAGATAGCTTGTCAGCGTGAGAGAGAAGCCCTGAGTAGTGTTACTTTTAACAGTATTCATTTGTTCCAGATGATTGTAGCTTCCAGGAAAGAAGCAGAACATATGTGAGGAGATGAAAGAGATGTTAGTGTGGATAGAATTCAAAGTATCAAGGTGGATAATGGCTGTCATGTTCGGACAAAACATCGACTTAAGAATGGAGATTACTCGTATTGGTATTTACTAAATATTATATAACCAGTCCGCATCTATTACAGCTTCTTTGTAAATGTCATTATAGAAGCCAGTGTTTCTGATATCAGTTACAGTCACATCCCACTGCGGAACCATGCCCCAGCATCCCTCATGCCCTCATAATGGATATAACTATGATTCAAATTCATTCCAATACGTTATTTTTTTAATTTGTTGATAGGAAAGTGGGAATCTGATCGGCAGATGCCCTGAAGTTGAGGGGGCTGGATTTGTAATCAAAAATAAAAAGATAAGGCCTGGGAATTATATTGATATTCTAATGAGCCTAGATATCTTCTTAGATTTTTGATATTACAGTATTATAAGACGGCAGTTGTTGTCTGTAAAGGTTTTAAAGGATGCAATACAGTACATTTATGTAAACCGAATTGTTTTATTATTTGTCTTTACCCAAACATTATATTCACACTTCTCATGATAACTTAAGAAGATCTTGTTGTGTAAATATCTTATTAAAGCATCAGAAGTCAACCCTACACGTTTGTCGTAGTACCGATATTGTGTTATTATGTAAAACATATTGTGATGTCTTTGTTAACGCTATTTTTGACCATGAGGAAATTGTGATAGAGCTACAGTAGCAGGAGCGAAGGGTTAGGTGCAACACTTTTAGAACAAATATTATGGTTTAGAGCAGGGCTGATTTGTATGTGACCCGCAAGAGCTTGCAAAGAATATAATACGTTTATTATATGATTACATGACGCTTTACAGAAGCATGTTGTCCATACACTACATGTCCCACAATGCATCTCAGTTTGTGAAATGAAGAGACTTGCAATTATTTGCCCTAGACTTCTGCATTCAGACATAGTTAATTATGAAGTTATTACCCTCTCCGATAATAATCTATGGCAGAGGCAATAATGTAATATAATACATCATTTTATATATGTATATTTATATAGTCTTAAAGTTACAACCGGCCCTTTTGAGTGCAACCATAACACTAATGTGGCCCGTGATGAAATTGAGTTTGACACCCCTGGTTTAGAGAAATGGATAAAGATGCAGAGAAGTCGGGCAGAGGCATACAGACGTATTGTAGCTGCAGACTTGATGGACGGGCTGGGTCCACAGTACCAGATGGAGCCTCTCATCATTTCCCATCTCTTGTGCCCGCCTCCCACAGTGTAATCTCCTGGATCGAAGACATGCTGGAGCGTGATGTCAACGACAACAAGAAGATCGGTAACTATGGCGCCCAGCACATCCTGTCCGGCGTTCCGAGGGACTCTGTTACCATCCTCACACACTGCAACACCGGCTCGCTCGCCACCGCTGGATACGGGACAGCACTCGGTGAGACTGGAGCCCGGGGATGTGCAATGAGAAAAGAGGGTGAAATATTTAAGGCACTGTCATGGTAATAATGTGTGTATTTGTGTCTAGGCGTGGTGAGAAGCCTCCACACGCTGGGCAGGCTGAAGCGTGTGTACTGCACGGAGACGAGGCCGTACAACCAGGGGTCCAGACTGACGGCGTACGAGGCGGTCGCAGAAGGAATCCCTGCTACCCTTATCACCGACAGCATGGCGGCCCTGACCATGAGAGAAATGAACATCACAGGTGTGTGTTTGCGTCCATTTTTCCTTTTTATTCAAAGGCTGCAGTCAAATTGTCAGTTTCTCTTAGGAACCTTCCTAATGGAGTTAAATGACCCGGAAGTACCTCAGTGGCAGCCATGATAAGAGTCGTTCGAATTCTCTAGATCAGGGGTTTTCAAAGTGTGGGAAGGTGAGCCTCCCCTCAGAGAACATAAGAACAGCCGCGCCCCCGCTCCCAATTATTATTAGTATTATTATTGTTGTTGTTGCTATAATGCAGGGCTGTTATTATCCAGTGGAATGTCCTTATCTTTCATTTTTGTAAAGCACCTTAAATTGCCTTGTGTTGAAAGGTGCTATATAAATAAACTTGCCTTGCCTTACCTACTGGCCTAGTTAAATCAAAGTGGTTACTTTCTTTTGGCTGGGCAGTGTACACACCGTCTTTTTTGACTTTCTCATGACTTAAAACAGTTTTTTGGGAGCAGACCCCCACAAAGAAAAAAATATATTTACACACGTACGGTCATCATCTTAACAGTTTTTTTTATGCTCATCGAGTCATCCGTGAGCAGAGCATCAAGTTGGCATGCCTATAACAGCTGAATGCGGCGATTACCATCTTGTTCAGCAAAACGCCTCACAAACTTATTAAGATCTAAAGCTTTAGTGTGTTTTGATTCAATGCTGAGTACAGCCAAACTTGATAGTCTCTTCTCTGTTATTGTAGATCGCAAATACCTCATTGTTTCTGCCTACTTGGGGTCCGAATGCGCCGTCCCGTTCAAATGAAATCGCCGCCAATCACATGTCCTCGCTCGCGCCGGGGGAGGGGTTACAAGGCTGCGTCTTATGCTGCATTCACTTGCACTCGGACATTAGAGATTTTCTCTCATAAATGTCCGATGAGCCACAACTTTTATTTCAAAACAAAGCTGCAAACTGGGGTGGAAGCCGGGGTGGAAGCTGGGGTGGCAGTTGCCACCCCATGCCACCCCGGTAGATCTGCCCCTGCTTGACCGGTACTTGCTTTTGATCGAAGTCAATGCAGAAAACCCGCACTCACACAGGTAGGCGGAGGTGAAGGGAATGAGCACTTTTACAGCCTTTTTGGC
>NW_011353015.1:58260-67405 GCF_000735185.1 Notothenia coriiceps
AGTAGTGTGTGTGTGTGTGTGTGTGTGTGTGTGTGTGTGTGTGTGTGTGTGTGTGTGTGTGTGTGTGTGTGTGTGTGTGTGTGTGTGTTCTTACCATGGCTGTGATAAAATGACAGATCACCTCTCTCTCTGCTCATCCCACTTTTCTCCTCCGTCTCTCTGACACTTCCTGCTGTTATGAACACATCTATGCAGTTCATATCTGTGTTCTGTTCCCCATTTGAAGACCATGTGACTGAAATACTAAATACATAGTTCATGGCACAAAAGGTCAACTGAGTTTTTTCCACAGCAAAACTTTGCCACATCAGGTTACTATAGCAACACAGGTGGATGAAATTCAGAGATGAAACTCTGAAATATTGACAACCTGATGCAGAAACAAATTATGGATGTGTTTTAAAGATTTGCACGACAAAAGGTATTAGATATTAATATGTTCATTATATGGGTAATGCAGCAAAAAAAAATATTTTTAAACATGACACTCTTTCCAAAATAACCCTAACCCTATCCAAACAAAGAGCTGTCTTACTTTTAACAAATCAAAGCTAAATACTATAAATACTAAGAGTTGTCAGGTTAGATTCAGAATCAGAATACTTTATTGTCCATTAAATTAACATATCATACACACTACAACATTCATACGCACAAAACAAGGGATATTAATTATTATTATTATTACATTTTTATATTATAATCAATGTAAAACATAATATGCAATTGGTTAAACTAACTAAAAAGCAATATGGTTTAGAAAATCATTGTTAAGAAAAAAATATATATTAATTTTAATGGCACACCAAAAAAATCCAAAGTTGGAAGATGTTTCCTGTGATAACTTTGGAACGAAAAAAGAACAACTTCAACAAAAGAGCCAGAAGCCTTAATAAGCACCGCACACACACACACACACACACACACACACACGCACACGCACACACACACACACACCATTTCCAATATGCTATTTCATCAACACTCACATCACACACACATGACCGTAAGTCATAATTATTACCAACTTTTAATCTATTTTCCAAAGAGGAACATGCTTCCATACGAGAGAATAGATGTGAGGATTAAGACCATACACATACATATGCAAAGCTGAATTTGCTTTATTATCAATATTGACTCCCTCTTTACTGGAAGCATGGTTGCTATCTGGAACAAAACCAGGGACACTTTGGTTAAATTACATGCATCATACCCACTCCCTATTTCCATCCCTTCGTTTTATTTTAGGATTCTGTGTTTTCTCAGGCCGGACATGAGCTGTGTGTCCAGTTTGGGGATTGTAGAAGTGCTCAGATTACCCATCTCTCCTCTTCTCAGTCACAGTTCCCTATTTTTAAAGTGTGGAAATGGGAATGGAACTGAGAAGTAGAGAGGATAAATGTCTACACCTTTCTCTGCTGAAGTGGAAAACATTGACCCAAGTCTAAATCATTGACGAATAGCGAGGGGGAAAGCACTTGAAGAGATACTCTCGGAGAATTACAGCTGATTCTTTCCTCAGCAGAGGGGGGGAAATCAGTGACGTTTGTTCTGACGTCCTGACTTTAAAGCTATACCACTCAACAAAGAGTTAAAATATTTCCTGCTGTAATACTTAACACAACTTTTCATATTTTCTTTTTAATTATAAGTTCTGATTTGATTTGAAGTGTCAAAACATTGATTTCCAGTTGTTGCGGATATTTTTATCTTGAGAGAATTCACTTTTTGTACTTTTCTATCATAAAATAAGCCCAAACTTTAGAAACTTAAAAAACACAGAAAATTATTCATCCTTATTTAATCTGGTTTTAGTGTGATGGGAGGATTAGTTATCTCTGGAAGGTTAACTCAGGTTATGCGGATGATAGCAGATTTGAATTAATTAAAATTCCACCTCATATCTCAAAGGACTTAATATTACCTCTACGTTTGCTATTTTAACTGAAATAGCAATTATCCTCAAGAAAGGATATCATTCTCAAAAGCCTCAACACCAGGTTGTGCCCACCCTGACATTGGGAACACTGCCCGTGTCTCTGGGCACTATCATTGTCTCCACACAAGTCAAACTGTCTTCATCCTGGGCACTTCATTCCCTTCATTAGACCGACTCTCTGTAAATCTGTCCACACAGATTTGACATAAATTCAAATTTGTTGCACTTTGAAGTCTGATTAATTCACAATTACTGTGAGGAAAAGAAAGAGAGGCGAAGATAGGACAGTGAGAATGTGTGGGTGTATAGAAAGGAGACAGGGAAGTGACCAGTGGCGGTGCAGTCTGCAGACAGTAATGTTGTCTGATTATGATTTTAGCTGAGGAGTCAGACAACTGATATGTTGTGCAATTGTCTTTTGGCATGGTCATTTGATGCCTAATAAATGAAAGTTAATATTAGTGCAACTGAATTATATCCACAAATACTTGTGTGAAAGCCTGTTTATCGGTTCAAACCTCAGAGGTGGAGCACACTGACAGGCTGAGCTTTAATGAAAGGATGATATGTCTGCGGAGGAGGTTACGGGGGGTGGGGGTAAAAGATAGGATTGCTCATTGTAAAGAAGATTTACTGAGTCGCGTCCATCATTACGAAGAACATGGCAAAAAGACAGCTTTACTAGGCTGTTAAGAACAGAGCGAGGCAAAGGGTTCAGACATAGGGCTAAGGATTGAGTTATGAGAACAGATATGTAAAGAAGTTCATCTTCTCAGCAATGAGACTGGAAGCAGTCACTGCACATCATCTAATAGAGGTCAACCTTTGCAGTGAGCAGCTAATCATTCACAGCAGAATCACAATGCTCTGGGATTAGATTCTTACTTTACTAGGCTTGGGCCCAAAATTATGTCACGTTTCTGGTATTTCTTCACACAGGGTATTTTAAGAGCAACTGAAAACTAAGTTTTAGCTTGAACATGTCACCCTCAGTTTGACATCCTGTTTTTATCCTATACAAAATGTGTACACTCTTTCTGTCTGCCTCCCCCCTGAGATTGCTTTTCTGTTTATCCAGGAATTAAATAGATCTTTAGGGAGTGTTGTTAATGACACTTGTAGTTAGACGGCTTGACTATAGAAGCGGGGGTCGGGCTTAGCAGGCCAAGTGTCAATTGCAGTAAATGGTCAGTCATCAGCCAACTTTACCACTACTTATAGTCAGACTTAAGCCCCGTCCACACGGAGACGAAAACGAATCGAGGTCGATATCAAAAAAGTCTTCTGTTCATGCGGAATCGGCACAAGAAATGTGTCCGTCCACACGAGACCGTTCGACCCGCTGGAGACGCTGTAGTACATATGCCGGGCCTGTAAGTGGCGCTGTACTTCCGTCACAAAATACACCAAAAGCAGCATGGTTGCCTGGTTGCCCTTCTGGTTATTCTCCAGCTAAATCCACCGCGGAGAACTACATTTTAGCAACATGTAGTTCATGTAGTTCTCTATGTCCACTTGTTGCTGATGGTTGTGGTAGAGAAGCTGTAGATTGTTNTTATTCTCCAGCTAAATCCACCGCGGAGAACTACATTTTAGCAACATGTAGTTCATGTAGTTCTCTATGTCCACTTGTTGCTGATGGTTGTGGTAGAGGAGCTGTAGATTTTTCCCTAACATCTGTAGCATGGACAGAAGCGTCTGGAGCACGAACGCAACCCTGTGATCCGCCATTGTTGTTGTTGTTTGTGAAACGCAGCAGCAATGGCGCGGGTGACGCGCGGGTGAGCAGGAGAGGTGAGGAGAGGCGGGGCTATGATCGTTTAGGGCGTACACACGGTGCCGCAAGCGTTACGTTACCAGACCTTCCCACTTTGGGATGCATTATCGTTTGAGGGCTCCGTTTCCGCGGTTCCGTTACGGCCTCATGCGGACGAACCGTTCATACGATAACACCCGTTTCGTCTCCGTGTGGACGGGGCCTTATGTTCCTAGCTGATGTTTTGAGGCTAAGGTCATTTTATTGGTGTTTTCACAGTTACCAAATATGCTAATTTACAAGAAATGGATGTGCAAAAGCAGATACAGAACGTGTTGTTGTCATACAGTGTAATAAACCTTTATTTGTATTTTAACTATTTTTTTTAAAGAAATTGATCTAGAAATAGAACAGCAGTAGCATATTTGTCTCCAAGGTAGTGTGAGTTTTCAGTGCTGGCACATATGCAGGTATAAGCCTCCTCTGTAGGTCTCATGTCTCTTTGTGTCCCAGCACAGCGTCGTAGATCTTCCCGGTGAGGCGGTGCTGGGTGCCAGTGAATCCGGCGGCAGTCAGCAGGGCAGCGTACTGAGCAGCTGTCCTCTCTCTCCCCTCCGTCTGCACCAGCATGTTCAGGGAGTAGAGCTGCACCGTCACCGGGCCGGAGCCGTCCTCATGGAGCAACGCCTCCACCAGCAACACAGCGCCTCCTGCAGGACCAACCCCAACGTCAGCTTTGTTTTATAACTCCTGCCTTTTGATATTTTGGGTATTTCTTTTCCGTTTTTTCATTTTTTTTTTTGTGCGTGTTCCTCTGACTGATTGTTGTGGCAAAGCTCAGCTAGCTAGCGATAGCTTCTCTGCTTCTCATAGACCTCGGTATACCCTATTATACTGTTTTACATCAATATATTATAGTTCTCAGATATATTCAAAACATGTATCTGAAGTGTTTGGCTCGAAAATACCAGATCATGCATTGTAGCATCCCATAATCCCCTCTGTTTCAGCCCTGCTTCAAAAGTGCTGATTCTCTCTTTTTGACTTTAGATGAAAATAAGGAGCCACTCCCCACGCCCCTCTGAGAGATATTTGGTTAAAAAGAACACAATGGTGCTCTAGGAGGAGATTCAGGTAATAAGGGGGAGGGGGGGGGGGGCGGCTAATGTTTAAACAAGCCAAAAAAATTGTTATGACATCATAAAGTGGCCCAAATCTGATCAGCTCAAGTGGATTTTGCATAATAGGTGACCTTTAACAGTAGACATTTTGATTAGGGAGGCTGTGGCTCAGTGGTCTATAATGTGTTGATCTTCGGATCAGGGGACCATCCCCACTGCAGTATTCATGTCTAGGACACTTCACCCCAAATTGCTCCCGTGGGGATCGCCCGCAGTATTGCATGTATGTTAGTCACTTTGGATAAAAGCGTCTAACAAGTGAGATGTAATGTAATGTAGACCAACACAGGTGTAACTAATGTCGTCAGTTAATTCATTGCACTGCAGTAATGGTGGATTAATAAAACCTCATTAATTTAATGAGAAACACAGATGTTTCTCATTAAATTAATGAGGTTTTATTAATCCACCATTACTGCAGTGCAATGAATTAACTGACGACATTAGTTACACCTGTGTTGGTCTACATTACANTGTGAAGTCCCGGCCCGGAGCCGCGTTCTGGTGCTCTCCGTTAGAACTACACTCCTGTCAGACGAGACATATACCACGTGATGACACGTTAGGCTCGTGTTGTGTTCAAGGACCCTGACCTTGGCCAGGAAAAACAAGCTTGTTTAATTATTTTGCGGTCTAGATTTCTTGAATTTTTTTCTTTTTTGCGTGTGTTTATAAATTACCTCGAGGGCCGTACCAAATGGTCTCGCGGGCCGTATACGGCCCGGAGGCCGGAGGTTCCCCACCCCTGTCCTAGACTGATGTCAACTGTCATCATAGACCGTCCGAGCGGTGCATTCCAGGCTCAAATCAAGCGCACCGCTGATTTTTTTTTCCTCCTTCAAAATATGCTGGTGTTGAAGCCGTGTCAGAAAAGAGGCAGACTGCTAAACCACAAAACTTAGTCAGAGAGGGCATCAAGGCCACTGTGGCCTTATGGCAGATATCATTTTTAAGGGCACATGGCCCTCGTGGCCCTCGTGAAATTCCTGCCCTGGTAGGAAGTCTGCATTGCAGAAGGCTCACCAATGATTTTCACCCTTCTGCCCTCGTACTTAGCCTCAATTTCCACAGTAAATGTCTTAAAAGGGATAATATATAGCATCATATAAAGGTCTAATGCCGTACACTTTGACAGTTGGACTGGCTGCTGCCGAGTCCATGTATATGAGTCAGACATTATACGCACTGTCCTGGAGGGCTGTATGCGAACACAATGAAAAACTGAAACATTGATTATAATTTCAATTTGTTGACGTAACACATTTAAATAAAGTCAACGTTTCAGTTTTTCAGTGCTGCCCCATGATGAGCTCTATGATGGTTGTCTTTTCCCCGTTGCCTCCTGAACTCAACTATTGATTGCCTTCACCCCCATCCAGTACGATGATTACCGCTCTCCTACCGTATGGTGACACTGACATCAGCTGATGAGGAGGAAATCACAGCGAGGACGGCTTAATAACTCTCCACCTTTCCGTCAATCCACCTCAGATCCATGCATCACAACCTCTACACCAACAGCTGCTTTGCATATCATCCCCGTCAGTTGATTTCCATCTCTCTGAGTCTTTGACAGTTGGTTTCAGATTGAAATGTCAGTGGCGTCATTCTTCCAGTGTCACCGTGTCGCCGGCCGACCTGCAGCGTGATGTCACATGTCTCCCCGGGCTTTATTAGCAGGCTGGGATTATCGGATTACATGTAACTGGATTACGTTATCAGGATACAAAAAAAGGGAACTGTATTCCCTTACAGTTAAATACAAAAATACTGTGACATTTCTAAAAGTTAGGGATTACTAGCGGGATTACAATGTGAACATATATTTTAAAATGAATACAAATGAAAAAGAAGATTAATATGTTAGATGTACTGCCCACAATTTCTTTTTGGTTTTCAATATAGGCTACTTCCATTATTTATGTTAAATACATTTTCTTGTACGTTGTTGGAAACCTGATTTATTATATTATACAGTATTTGTAAACTACACTGTAACTTTGACATTAATTAAATGTATCATGACAACATATATCACATACCTGTATTAGATTAAAGCAATAATATTAAGTTGAACATAATATATATTTAAGTAAATACTCTTCTGTAATTTAAGAGGACACATTTTCTACTTACTTTTATTTTATAATGTGATACAAATTAATAATACATGGGACTTTTATAGCGCTTTTCATGAAACTCAAAGACGCTTACGCTAATGAAATTAGGTCACTGATTCAATGTTTCAACAGGTTATTAGTAATTATATTAAAGTAACCCTCCCAACCCTTGCAGTGGCCTCATTCTTCCAGTCGTTTTTTGTGTAACTGTGTCACCGGTCGCCCTGCAGGGTGATGTTTCCTGTCTCCCCGGGCCTTATTAGTGCCATTGAATCTCTCTACCATCCCCCGTCCCCCACCTCAGCGTTGGAAGGATGATTGCGAGGCGTTTGAGGACACTCTGCCAAAGGTTTATCAAGGCTGACCTCTTCCAGCAGCACGTTGCGTGCCCGATCCTTCACCTCGCTGTCTGGGTACAGCCTGTTCATCCGTCCCGCCACAGGCAGCATTTGGCACAGATGTGTGTGTGTCGCTAGCTCTTGATGCCAAGGCAGGTAGCCTCAGTGAGTTGAAAGTGGCGGCCAGCTGTTCTCTCGTCTGGCCTGGCTGTTTGTCTGCCTGCGAACCGGCTCGGCTGGCTGACTGACCAGATCTGAGGGTGGTGGTAAATTGGCAACTGATTGAGAAGCTTAATTACCCATGTGTGTGTGTGTTTGTGTTTGCACCACTCGTGCTACAGCTGTGGACCCTCTGAAAACAAAGTAATCAAAGTTTTTTCTTTGCATGAAATAAAATTAGGGTGTGTTCATTAAAGTTTTCCTAAATTCCACAACATATTTTATTAGTCATTACTGGTGGTACCTAGCCACGAGGATCCTTTTGGGTTAATTTGTCCTGGCTTTTGGGAAAGTATTTTTTTTAACCCATTTTCAAATACTGCAAATTGGTCTACACTGGCGCCTCATGTTCCCCTCTAGCATCAGTTTTCAGGGCTGCCCCTAGTGGAGTAATTATGACAGAAGTTAAGGAGAGAGTCAGGTGACCGTATTGTACAGAGAGAAAAAGTCCACATTAAGCCCCCGTCCACACGGAGACAAAACGGGTTGTATCCGCTACAGTTCTTTATCGTATAGACGGTTCTTCCACACGAGGCCGACGCGGAAACACGGAAACGGAGCCCTCAAACATTAACGCATCCTAAAGTGGGAAGGTCTGGTAACGAAACGCTTGCGGCTCCGTGTTTACGCCCTATACAATCATAGCCCCGACTCTCTCCACCTCTTCTGCTCACCCCCGCGTCATTGCTGATGCGTTTCGCCAACAACAACAATCGCGGATCACAGGGTTGCGTTCGTGCTCCAGATGCTACTGACCATGATACAGATGTCAGTGCAAAATCTATAGCTCCTCTACCACAACCATCAGCAACACGTGGACATGGAGAACTACATGAACTACAATTTGCTAAATCCACCGCGGAGAATAACCAGAAGGGCAACCAGCAACCATGCTCGGGTTATCTTATTCGCTGGCTTTTGTGTATTGCTGTGCGGAAGTACAGCGCAGCTTACAGGCCCGCATACATCACCTAACAGCGGCTCCAGCGTACCTCGTCTCGTTATCTTCCGCCGCGTCTCGCTTTTTAATATGTATCCATCCACCTATATAAACTTTACGTCGTTTGTAATCGTGTCATATCTATTTCTGATGTTCGATCCGGCAACGACAACCATTCTATCTCTCATCTCTTCCGAATATATGTCCAGGATCGCATGGGGTATAAAAGTGACGTCTATAGCGTAAACACGTGCCTTGCAATCTGATGCTACCTACGCGTCCTTAGCTTCATAAAGACAGTTTAAATTGCTTATCTGATGCCGCTTTCCTATCTCAGACCTTCCAGAGATAAAAGAACTTCAGCGGAACAACCTTCCCGTTGACGTATATCTCTCGGTGCCATCAGTGTGCGTCACATGGATCACCTTATTTCTCTCTTAGAGCTCCTCTGCCATACCGAGCTGTTAGCACCTAACGGCACACCACTCTGCAATCAAACACTCTCATAATTCTCGTATCCAGTAGTGATTTGTTTTTGTTGGTGATCTGTTGATATATTTGCTTATCTACTCCAATCTGTATCTAAAATTTTATATATTTCCAGATTATCCTTTGTTAGATTACACAACATTGGATTGTTTAAATTGTG
>NW_011353015.1:67445-70784 GCF_000735185.1 Notothenia coriiceps
CACATACACTATCTCTCTCACACAAAGACACACACACTCTCTCTCTCATGCACAGACACTATCTATCACACACACACACACGCACAAACACACACACACTCTCTCTCCCTAAAACACAGCACACACACACACACACACACACACACACACACACACACACACACACACACACACACACACACACACACACACACACACACACACACACACACACACACACCTGGTTTGCAGGCGTTGTACACTCTAGTGAGTAGTTCTATGCAGCGTTCGTCTGTCCAGTCGTGGAGGATTCTGGCGAGGATGTAGAGGTCAGCCTCTGGCAGGGAGTCTTTGAAGAAGTCCCCTATACACACACACACACACACACACACACACACACACACACACACACACACACACACACACACACACACACACACACACACACACACACACACACACACACACTTTGAATGCACTGAATTTCTAAGCCATTCATTCTGTTGACAAGGCTTCCAGTAATAAGACAATGATTCTATTAGTGGGTTACATAAAGGAACAGAGTCTGTTGTAATCACATTATTTCAAAAGTGTATGACCTTGCCACATATTTACAGATAATTGTTTACCCTGTATAAATAGTAATAAAATGAATATGTTTGTTTGCGTGTTCACCTTTCGATTACTTGTCATTGCTATCCATTAAAAGTGTATCTACATCAGGAAAAAACTACGCACTGGCTCAGCAGGTAGGCTCGCATGCATTTGTGTACATGTTTGTTTGTTTGTGTAAATAACTGCACTTGAACTGGCTGTATAGAATTATAAAAGTCAAGGAATTACGCACAGTTGAGGTGGCGTTACCTTCGTGGAAGGTAATCCTCTGGCTGGCCTCGGTGACAAAGTGTTCCCTCGACGTACACACCACCTTGGGGAGGTCGAAGATCGTCACAGTGCATTCTGGGTAGGCTGACGTGCACTGCTTGGCTAATGCTCCACTGCAGCCTGGACAGAGAAAAAAAGTTACATTTAGTCAAATGAATACACACAACCTTTATTAACAAGTTAGTACACACCGTGCACACAAACACACACCGTGCACACAGAGTCAGACGAGTGGAACTGATGATTTCAGATATGTACCAATTATTTATTTGCATGATTTGTATTCGGATGTATGTCACAGCTTGGTGGAAATATGGTTCATTAACATTCATGCCAATAATGAATCAGAGTCAATTTATACAAAAATCTTATATGAAAACGAATCTAATGAAAGCTAACACAAGGACAACATTTGATAGTACTGTTATCTGACAAAAACGGATTTCACTTGCTTTTGTTTGCACATGACATTTTTACATTTTAATACAAATATCCTTTTAAGCTGCATGATGGCAAGGTCGATCTGTCCATTACTTTGGTCCAGATTGAAATATCTCAACAACTACTGGAGGGATTGTGATGGAATTTGGTTGTCACCTTAATTGTATCCAGGGAATGTATGCTATGTTGAACCAATGACTTATACTCTAGGCAAGGCAAGGCAAAGCAATTTTATTTATATAGCACTTTTCAGCACGTGGCGATCCAAAGTGCTTTACAGATTAAAAGCAAAAGACATTTAAGAACAAATACAGCATAAATACATTATTAAAAAGGCATTTAAAAACAGGCATAATAAGCAAAGGTAATGAAATAAATGAAATAAATAAACACAGCAGGTGCCATCACTAGGGTTCTCTTTTTTGTTCTTTATTGAAATGCCTTAATAGGTTATCAGTTTGATCGGTGCAGACATTAATGATCTGCAGAGGATCAAATGTATCACTTTAGGGAACTTCCAACTTGTTATCTATCGCCATCATCAAGTCATCAAGTCACACACACACACACACACACACACACACACACACACACACACACACACACACACACACACACACACACACACACACACACACACACATGACTGACAGACATACGACCTTTCAGGAAGTGGACTGAATAAATTCAACTGTAAATGGTGCGTTAAAGTTAACCATACAAACCAGACTTTAACTTATTATTTGAAGTTCCATGACGTAGAGATTCCCCTTCTAATTACGAGACTTCGATTGCACATCAAATTACGTTTCTCTGTCGACAAGTACAAAATACACCGTTTTATAAGTGCATTAAATGTAGTGTTTTTTAGTTATGGTATTACCCATCTTAGTTTTACAATTAGCGTAAGTTGCAAAATGTAACATTCGTTCTTTGTTCGAATCCTTGCTCAGGGGTACTAACTTTATTTAAGAATTATCTATTATATTCCGTCTTCAAGTTCCATAGTCTACTCCTTCTCATCAACAAGTTTTCTCGTAAAACCGTACAATCTGGAAATATTGGTGAATTAAACCGTTATAACATCGGCTATATCGTATCTAAATCACGCTTTTTTGATCTTAAAATGTATTTGACATGTGTGTACATCGTGCATATGTGTACATATGATGTCTACCTGCGTTTATTTGGATGCTTATGTTTATTTCCTGTCCGTTATTATGTAGATTATATGTCTTACATTCGTTTGCGGTCGTGTCTGAGATAATTCGTTGACTCCGTCCCGGGTCCAAGAGCCCCAGAGCCTGTCACACGACAAAACAAAAAGGCGAGGAGCGACGAGAAACTAAAGAGGGAGACGAGTTGGGACACTACACTCTCCGGTCACACACCAAACACAAAGACCCTTTTGTTATCTTTCAGATTTTTTATGTCTGACTATTTCTCCCGTCCTCCAGTACACTCTCCTTCCGTTGTACCCTGAAATCGTTTTCGTGTGTGTGTGTGTGTGTGTGTGTGTGTGTCGTGTGTGTGTGTGTGTGGTGTGTGTGTGTTGTGTAGTGTGTGTTGTGTGTGTGTGTGTGTGTGTGTGTGGTGTGGTGTTGTGTGTGTGTGTGTGTGGTGGTCTTTGTTCGCTGTGTGGTCGTGTGTGGTGTGTGTGTGTGTGTGTGTGTGTGTGTGTGTGTGTTCAGGCTGTGGTGTGTGTGTGTGTCTCTCTCTGAGCCAAAGAAACATCAAACAATTTTCACTCTATGAAACGTAGGACATAAGGATGGAGGGACGGAAAGGAGTGAGCAGGGTAAGTACGTAAGAGTAGATCAGACGAGTGTGTCGAATTAGAGAGTAAGAGACAGGAAAATTTAAGTCAAACGTACTACGTACTTGTGACTATTAATAGCGACGGTTTCGTCGGTTCCACTGATAAGTAAAAGGTGTAACGTTAGGACGGACGTGGGAAGAGAGCACACACACACACACCACACACACACAACACACACACACCACACACCCACACACACACACACACACACACCA
>NW_011353015.1:70829-113126 GCF_000735185.1 Notothenia coriiceps
AAGGTGCTCCGGTGACATCCAAATCAGTATAACATTAAACACCAACTCTAATTGGAAATGACCGAACACACCCTGAGAAACACACACACAGCAAAGCAACGAGCCCGTACAAAGTCACAATCACTTAGTTATTCTACACAACTTCTAAAACAGCACTCTGCCAGAAAAATCAACGCGCACAGACACAGTACTCCATCCCACATAGAAATGACCAACCGAAGGTAGCCAACCAGAGGACAACAACAGTGCCAGATACCAAAAACCCACCAGAAATCAAAACGACAAACCCTCGGCTCCTGTAGACAGCTAACCACCACAAACATCGTAACAAGGAAATTTGTAACTTCCATGGAGACAAATCCAGTACTAGATATAAGGGAGAACATGGGAGAAAACTTCGGAGAGAGCAACAGAGGAGGGATACCCTCTCCCAGGAACGAGCACGGACGTGCAATAGATGCCCAGTGCTGTAAAGATATGAAAGAAATAACTATTTAAAATCCACTAACAGACAAATGTGATTGAGCGAAAGATGAATACTAGTAATAAATAGGAAGGTATAGACAGACACACAGGACGAGCAGTACAGCATCCTGTGTGGGAGCCCATCAGAAACGATAGTACCTCGACCCAGAGAGCCAGCCAGACAACCAAAGGAAGAAGTCATCCCCAGGCAGAGACACCGACAAACACACGGTCTCCAGAACCCACCAGACTCGAAGTCCCACCAGGAGGTCCAGGACTTACCATCACAGACCACATAGGATGCTGACCGCAAGAGCAAACCCACTAGCACTGACCCAACAGCGAGTCGAGGGACATCAAGGATCCAAACAGCCAACAGCAACAGGCCAGGCCACGAAGAACTCAGGAGTCACAAGCACAGGATGCAGCAATCACACAAAGACTTACAGCCGAGCGGACAGGAGATACCAGGGAACAATATGAATAACAGAGAAACACGAGCAACGGACCACGGCCACCACACAGGATACCCAGCGAGCTCAGGATCCCGCGGAGACACGATGCAGGTCTCAGGATCCAGGACTCAGAACCACAGCAACAGGAATCCAGCCACGACTCGCCGGAAGTACAGCGCAAGCGAACAAGACCCCCAAAACCACTCACCAGACAAAAAGATCATAATAGGGAAGAACAAGGGTGTACATCATCGAACAATGAGACATACCCCACCAATACAAAGAGAGCAAGGAAAGAACACACCACAAGACAAAACAACAGCACATAGTATCGAAGAACAAACCCAGGAGCCAGAACCATACTCCAGCTCCCTAGACCAACCCCCCACAAAAAAAAAAAGGTGGAGGGCGTGCAAGACAAATCAAGGAACTAGAGACCGAAAGAGGCCATGCGCACCGGCCACCAGTATTGCTCAGCGGATCTCGCGCACAATGAAAACCCACTATGCTGGAGCCGCGATCAAGGCGAGAGCAAACACACAAAAGAATCAACCAAGATAAAAAGCACAAACACACAAAGATCTCTAGCGAGGATCACAGTCTGAGGTGAAGTGACGCGACAGCAAACTAAAAACAGTAGCTACAGGGACCAACTAAAAGGAAAGTTTAGAGAGGCTAACCACAACTAGGCCAGTAGCTATAACACAACGAAGTTTGGCTTTACACACACCGCGACAAGAGAACAATGCCGGAACTGCGTTGTCGACACTCGTCAGCAAGCGAACAGAGTATATCTACTCTCATCACACCACCCGCCAGTACTAAACTTACACCAGGAGACGCGGTTCATGATGCATATCTGAGTCAGATACAAGACGCCAGTTTACAATGATAGGACTACCTGCTTATAAAAGACACCTAAACAATAAGCGTCGACAACGAACAAAACACTCGGGTGCCGGAGCACAAGCAAGATAGAAGCGCGCATATCATGACATTAGTTATAACCCATGCCACCTGGAACGCGACTAACCGCTTAATAACTTAACGCCAGAGGCGCCAAACACAGATAAAGCAACAATCAACCACATAACAGGACAGCTCACAATCTCTATACTCCACAATATCTCAAAATGTTTAACAGAAGTTAACCACTAATCTTCTGTCTGACCAGACACATTCTATTTCTGTCACATCACAGCCGCTAAAGGGAAATTATTTTGACGCGAAGAGATTAGATTGCCCGCGGCTAAATAGGTGAAACTCTGACGTCCGCTTCGCGGATGCGCTTCGGCCATCCCTCTCAGCCTCACTTCTGCCGACTCAGACGCAGCGGTCGAGCTCGGGTCAGCTCTTCTTGTCTGTCACATAAGTGGCGCAACTGAAGCGGTATTGCGCTAAAGGGAAATTATTTTGACCGAAGAGATTTAGATTTGCCGGCTAACGGGAACTCCGACGTCACCATGTTGTGGGCTTCGCGGATCCTCTCAGCTCCTCTCGACTGCTGCTCGGGTCTGCTCGGTCAGCTTCCGGATGAGGAGGCATTCGTTCGACCAACTTACAGTAGATAACATTACAAATATTTTTAACAGGGGCCATAATAGTGTAAATAATGTTTGTTTTGGCAGTTACAACTGAATGTAATGTTTTCTACTTTTTTACATCTGGGAAGGCATTTGCCTTCATCAGATGGAAATTGTCTTGACCAACAACTTAAGTATTTATTATAGGAATGCAGGGCATGCAAGAGAGCAAACACAAACAAGAAAAAACAAACAAACAAACAAGTGAAATTAAGAATAAAATTGAAATTGTACAATATAATATTGTGGTGGTTCATCTTATAATTCAGTCTAGAGAATGCACCAGACAGCATCTACAGTAAGACCTGCAAAAATCTAAATGTTCTAGGGGGAGGCCCCTCAAAACCTTAGTGCAATTTCGTCCGCGCGCATTTTTCAGGGCAATCTCTATTGGGCTCAGGGCCATCTGTAAATTAGCTTAGATGGCCCACAGGGCCATCTCCCAAAATCCTTAATGTCATGCACTGCTAACTATAAGCTTTATCAAAAATGAAGGTCTTAAGCGCACTCTTAAAAACGGATAGGCTGTCTGCCGCCCGAACACAAACTGGAAGCTGATTCCACAAAAGTGGAGCTTGATAAGAAAAGGCTCTGGCTCCCATTGTACACTACGTTTCACTCTCGCTTACTTTCTTCTTATTCCTGTCTGGTCCTTTATGTCGATTTGCATTTTTAAATAAATGCATACAGTTCTTTATTTTTATCTTTAAACCATTACTTTGTATTTAAAGCAACAGCAATGAACTGCTGGTGTTAACAGGTAGCCACAGTCTGATTTCATAGTTTGAGTTTTCTAAAAAAAGCGACTAATGAGACACACAGTTGTATTTGTTCCCTTATTTATTCATTACCTTAAACCGGCACTGCAGGTTATTTAAAGTCAATCCCAACACCCTCCTGCTGCTGTAAATAATGACTGGAGCACCGAATATGGATTCATCTGGGGCGGATTATGGTTCCTGACAATTGTTTTCAGCAGCATTTACATCAAAAGCTATAGTGCCCAGCAGTTTTGGGGAATTGCTGACAGTTTTTACAAATAGACTTTATATATTAGTGATTATTTTGTTTCTGGCTGCCATGGAACAAACGATCATCCCAGTTATTCCCATGCGGGAAATAATAAAGTGGGAAAAGAATTCACAATACAAAGATTCTGTCAGCTGAGGAAAAAGCTTACAAAATTAACTGAAAAACGATTCAAATTGTTATCTATAAACCATTTTCATTTACATAATTAGCTAAAAGTCAGTTTGAAAAGGTACAGGTGTGGTTGTAAGCTTAAAGGAGTACTACATCTAGTATAAAGAATGCCCACGTTGTTCTATCATAATATGATCAACTAAAAACAACCATCTCTAGAGTTTACAGAGTATGGTCGGAAAAAGGGAAAATATCCAGTGAGCTGGGCAGAAGATGCCTTGTTGAGGTTAGAGGAGAATCACCAGACTGGTTAAAGAGGATAGAAAGGCAACAGTAACTGGAATAACCGCTAGTTATATCCAAGGTATGAAAAAGTGGTGGTGTAATGCTGGGGCATATTTTCTTGGCATACTTTAGGCCCCTTATTACCAATTGATCAACGTTTAAACGTCACAGTTGAGTAATGTTGCTGACTTGAGACTGAGAAAAGTACAAAGCTAATTTTGTTAAAATAAACAGAAAACTAACATTATGTGGATCCAGCCTCCCATTCATTGGGTGTTTCTCAATCTCGAGTAAAGCTGCTCCAGAGCCACTATATCAAGCATACTACGTCATTGAGTGCCGCCGAAGTACTGTTCCAATGTCCAGCATACTTGGAATTCTACCGAGCCCGGCTCACTTCGTTTGGATACATTTCGAGGCTGCACATGTGTAGCCCCCGCAGTCTTAAAATCCCCACAATGCTTTGCGCACTGACCAATTTCCCCAAATCTATTGTTGGAAAATGTAAGGCGGGGCCTCTCATATGACGCACACCTGCACACTTGCTGTTTCACTCTTCGTTTTCCGAATGCCAGGAAGTATTCTTGCCTCGCTTCTGAAGCAAGACGCTCGGAAGACATGTGCTACCAAGCAAGCGTACTCGACATTGAGAAAGACCCATTGTCTATAGAGCAGCTCCAGACTTTATATCTGATGACATCACAAGTTTGAGACTAACTTATTTGGTTTCTGACTTTCCCGGGCAACATCAAGGATTTTTATATATTTCGATGGTGTTTCCCCCTAGTTGTAAGGTTAATACAAAATTGTGGATTGGCAAAATGAAATAGTATAAAAACATCGTAAATGTAAATAGTCTAAATAAATGTCAGTGTTGGGTTCGTCTGCCGTATGGGTCCAACTATGAAAGAAACCCACTGAAGTGTCGCCAAACTTTAACCATATTAATGATTAACCGTATTTCTCATTCCTGCCTGTTTCCTGCAGGTATCGAGGTGTGGAACCCGGCGTTCGACGTGACCCCTCACCAGCTCATCACGGGAGGCATCATCACAGAGCTGGGGGTCTTCCTCCCCTCTGAGCTGCAGGCGGCCCTCACCGGCCGCCTCACCGCCCTCTAGAGCCGCTCAGCGCCACCTGCTGGTCTGTGTGCACCACTGCACCTTAACGTTCACACTCAAAGACACTCATTTCATCACAGAACACACACATAGTTGTGGACTCATTTTCTGTTGGTCACTGCACAGTCACTGGTACATGTCGGTGGTGCACACACAAGAAGACAGTGTTCTTCAGTCTCACACACACACACACACACACACACACGCACACGCACACGCACACAAACACCGCAGGGAGTCAAGCAGACACATGTGCAGTCTCCCCTTTTCTTTTACGTCCCTTTACGTTTTTTTCTGTGGTCTTTCCATTTCACCCTTGTCTTCCATCCCATCTTTCATTCTCTCCTGCCACCTCCTTCTCTTTCTAAAAGGCTTCTGCAACAATGAAAAGTGCTCAGCTGGACTCAATCCTGAATATTGTATTTGGCAAAAAAAAGACAAATGTTCAGGGCTTCTTTAATTGCAAAAAAGAAAAATTGATCTTGAAGTAGTGTTTTTTTCTCAGCCATGTTTATTTAAATGCTGCTACCCACTTTGTAAATATACATAATCTTGACGTTAGTGTGTGTACATATGTAGAAAGCTAACCCCTGTTACTAAAAGGTACTGCTATTTTAACCAAATGTGTGGTTATTTGAATTTAAATTTGACATTCAAAATGTTATATTAACATTTACTTTGTTTGGTTTCACTTAGAAACCTTTTGTAGAAGAATAAATAAACGTATGGCTCTTAAATCTCACAGCCAGAGTTTTAGTGAACATATTTCGCTCTCGTTTTTACCCCCTGCGGCAACATTTGGAAACCCTTGATTGGTCCTCGTAAGTCAGCTGAAGCCTATGAAGATACATGGCTGTGTTTATACCTCACTCCTTGTTTGTATCTTGCTATTCCCTGTTGTAATGTATCATACCACACTTGTATTCTCATAATGTAATTATATATATATATGTAACCATACTTATTTCAGTACCATACACATATTCACCATACTGCACAGGACGCTCTGTACGAATGAAAAATCTACACAAAAAAAGGGAAGTTGTGTCATCTTTGCCATAACAGCTGAGATCTCAGAGGTGTGTTATGCTGATGTATTTCTGCTATACAGGCTTCACCATTAAAGGAACAGTTCACCCTAAAGCAAAAGTTGGGTTAGCCAACTTAACTGATGTTTGTGCCACTACAAAATACATATGTAGCTTCAGGCTTATCTCAAAACATCTTTAAACAATAGGTCATCGTTTCTCCCAGGTGGCCAAAAATATCAATTAACCCATCACCTGTAGTCTTGACATAATTGTGCAGATATCTTAAAAGCATTTAGAGAAACATGACGTATACTCAGAAGTTGAAAAGGGAAATCTGAGGCTAAATAGTTTGGCTTTAAAATCCACATTTTATTTTGAGGTGAACTATTTCTTAAAGATTATTCTCACTGAGTGTCTAGCCTCAGTGAGCTGTGCGACACAAGGCGTGTTGGCATCAACAATCAGAATGTAATGTTCAAGTCAGATGAATTTTCTTTCGTCATTCAGGACAGACAGTATTTCAGACACTTGGCCATGTTGTGGCTTTGTGCTGTTCCGAATGTGTTTCAACTGTTTGGATTATCCCTCCTCAGACTGACTTCCACCCGACTACTCCATGAGATCAGGGCCATGGGCGACAGAGTAGTTAGACAGGACCCCTGAAGATGGAAACAAAATAAGTTTGAATGGCAGAAATGTTTGAATTCGACTTTAATTTGCAGACTAAACAACGGGGGAAATTGTTTATCCAGCACTGAATACAATTAGTCAATTAAAAAATAATCATTATTTTGATAAAATACTCACTTCTGTTATTTTTAAATAAGACTACCAAACAGAAGTTTTGTTTTTGTTTTATATTCATCATTCATTTGTAACCCTACCTTTTTATAATGCACCAATATTGACCATAGTAACTTTGCAGAAGCCAGTTTTAAATCCTGACTGTAATCTACTATTAACCAGCAAACTGGTATTGATTATGAAGCTCCATAGAAATGTCCCAGATAACTCGATCAGTTCGGGGGACACCCGCTCGCTGCACTGAATGTCACAGGGCCAGTTTTCGGGGGGGCCCACACTGCTCACTGCCTTACAGGAGCAGCACCATTATAGCTCACTGACGGAGCTGGAATCATGACCGGAGAGACAGCAGTCCTTCCTTCACCCTGCTTTCTGACCTCACACGCTTCCCTTGTGGACTTTTGTATTTCACTTCATTAATTTAAACATAACATTTATAACCTTTCACACTCTGCAGGACAACCGAGTCACCCAGAGAAAACCCACAAAAAAAAGCTTAATGTCAAGAATAATCACTGCAGAATCCATAGTATCATTGCTGTAATATAAGCTCACTTCTTCCTTTATCTTCCTACTCTTCGTTTGTCCTCCTTTCACCCATTAAACCTCAACTCACAAAGATGCTATTAGGTCACACATGAGTGTAAAATACACTTTTCTTTCCTTTTGTTTTGTACAGTTCAAGACATCACGTGTTTGGGGGCAACTTTAGACAATGTTCCAGACATATGTAGCACATTTGTAGCGGTCAGACCCGCTAGGTATTATTTTGTTTTGTGAATCTTTCAGAGATTTTTGTTTGTCTGTACATCACGATTATAACTGTTATGCTGTGATTTGTTTATTTGTTTCATGACATTGTGATTCCTAGTGACTAGGCCATTAGTACACCACACTGGGGAGGCCTCCTCAACCATACACACTACCTCTCCGCCTGCCCACACGGACTCAAACACTGAATGCATGAACACATGCACTCAGTGTGCCTGGCTGCAGCACAGCTGATTGACAGATTTAAGAAGGAAAACAAATCTGGACTAAACTATCCATGTTTGTACCGTGAACCCAAAGTGACAAATAATTTGTTGCGGTGCATTTTGTTTGCCAAAGTCGCCTGTATTCAGGCCAGTGTGTTAAGTTGGGTTTCCACTGAAATGTTTCACGCCATGTTTTTTACACCATGCTTTTGAAGCCGCAGCAATATGGTACTGTGTTGTAAAAAAGATTTTCCAACAACCTCCCAACACGCGCCTAATAATCAGGTGCCAAAATTCAGCGCTGCTTGCCATGTATTTTCCACATGATTTCACTAAACAAAGCAGGTGTTTGTGTATTATTCTCAATAATTAGTTTGGCCTGCAGTCACCATGGAAGGAGTGTTGTTCAGATGGCCTCTTTAAGTGCAAGTATGTTATTGTTGTTATTGATAATCACTTGATCTGGTTTTATTTTGTAACATGTGGAAATGGAAAACTGGATTTTTTTTTAATATATATGTATATGAATAAAATGCTGTAAAGTGCAGTCATTAATTAAGAGATTTCTCTTTCACATCAATACAGAAAAATAATAAATCCACAGTGAAAAAAAGTTGCTTTTGTCCGCCTGTTTAATATACGCTTGTCACTGGTAGTCCTCCAGGGGGCGGCAAAGTCACCAAACAGGAAGTAAACCACTCCTTATGACAGCGTTGAAGAAGAACAGTTTCTTGTGTACCTCCGGTTAGCAAAATGGCTCAAGGTTCGAAGAAATTTAAAACTCAGCGGCCAGGAATCTCTAAAAAACCCCATCCAACCAAGCCAAAAGGACAGAGGAAAGGAGGTATGTATTTAAATTATTACTTGTAATCTAACGAGTTGCTCGGAAAATAGGATATGTTAGTCAAAAAGCATTAACGCGTGACATGCGTGGAAACAGCTGAACACGTTTTAGTTAAAGTGACGCGTGTTGGGATATTTACAATATCAAGCAGATATGAAGACATTGATTAATATTAGTTGTTCTCCTTCCTCCAAAATATTATATTCATCATTAAACTAAGAGACTAGCTAAATAAAACCATGTGAAGGATTATGCCCCTGTGTCGCAGACCTTAATGAGTTGAATAACGTAGCTTAGCTCTACTTTGATTTGAACCTTAGCCAAGTATACTAGAACCGATGTGTTGCATATCTTTAAGGAAAACTACTGAATACATGTTCTTAGCCTGTGTTGCTGTGTTAACTTGATGTATTATAGTGGATTTAATGAGAAAATTAATATGAATCAGCCACTGTTTAGTAGCTGTAATGCTTACATATACCTAGCTAAAATGCTAATACCATAAGTAGTAAATCCTACTTTCATGAAGGTAACGATGTTCATTCTTTGGTGCAACTGTTAAACCGTATTTTTTTATACAAAAAATGCTTCTTTGAACCTGTTTGTTAGTGAAGACTAACTCTTTTTTTTGTTTAAACTGAGTAAAACACCATAAATTGAAACATCAAACACAACAAACTATAAAAACAGAAGCCTACAAAATGACGAATTGCATTTCAGGGCCATCTCGTGTTAGACAGTTGCATTTTTAAAGTGTGTCTTTATTATTTAATTTGAAGAACTGATGGCAACAGCTTTTGGGAATATGACAGTGATGTTATTGCTTTCTTTGTTAAGGGAGGCTCATTGCACCAAAGAAGGCTCACGTGGTTGAGGAACAGAAGCTGAAGAAGGTTCGGACAATTCTAACAGAACGTTTCTCACATCTCTTACATCCTGAATTGATTACATAAAAGAGCTTGACTGATTCATTGTATAATATGACCTCCTCTGCTGCTTCCTAAAGGCTTTAGAGATTGCCATCAGGAACAAGATTGAGATGGAAGTGACCCATAGGGCAAGCACATGCCTGCACAAGCCACTGAGTGTGGTGAAAGGGGCTGAACGGCCTGAAGGCAAAGGCATCCCAGGACTTCCCCGTCCAGATAGCAGCTCCAAATAGGACCGGATACAAAACCCTGAGGCTGACCGTGCTAAACTTAAGGACTTAGTCACGGGGTCATTTAACTACATTGATCCCATGACTCATATTTAAAATGCATGCCAACTGTCTTGCTGTTTTTATCATTCCTAAATATTTGTAGCTGACTTCAGTCATACAGAAATAGACTGAGCCCCTCTTGTACAGATGTTAATTCTTACTTTTCAGTTTACAAAGAAATGTATACATAGAGATTCTGAATGTGATCTGCAGGACTCTGAGAATTGCATAAACCCTCACTAGGGGGCACAACAGGACTTTCTTTACTCGTGGAATTTGTGATGGGTTGAAATGCTGCAAGAAAATATGATTTGATGATGTTTGTGCTCTACCACCCTGCAACTGTTTTGTAACATTCTTTGTATGATTGTACAGCCAAAAATGAATAATAAGAGTAAAACCACCAGTCACCGATATGAATCCTTTGAAGTATGTTCGCCACACTTTTTCTCAGGGAAGTGCTATTGCACATGGAACGTGTTGACAATCACAGGTAGCTTTCCCACACAAGCCCACCTGTTTCAGTGAGCTCAAAGCTGTTAACTGAACTGGTAACATGTGGAGCCATGTGCTTCCACAGGCAGCCTATTTAAGTGTTTACACTGTAGGATTAAGTAACACTATTTTGCATGGCCAGCTGCACCTGGCACTTCTCACAATGCAACTAGAATGTCATCAGTTAGGTCAGGTGTCTTACTGGTAGCACCTAATGTAGTTTTACCACAGTTGAAATTGGAAGAGTTCCCCTTTGAGGTACACTACGCATTTGGGGTCTTAAATTAAAAGCCATGAACCAGACCATTGTACTACATGTTACAATGGTGATTCACCATTGTACCCTTGTTTCGCTTTGGGTTGTCTTGAATAAACAGCAACACCTAAGGAATGGGCTTGAGGTTTCTCAAGTGCTGTATCAACAGACCAGCACTGTGACAGCTAACCAGCCAGTGATAAGACTGAACGCTGTTTGAAAGGTTTCCATGTCAACACTCGCTCTCAAGCAACCCGTTCCAGAACACAATTGGTAAGCTTCTTGAGGAAATAGCGCTTACATACAATATGTATAAAAACACACTAATCTTCATTAAGTACCACAACGTGAGCTGTCTTTTATGAGTTTTTATTTATTTGAATCCATTATGGATGTCGCTTCTAACTCATTACAGCTAGCTATATGTATGCTTTTAGTTAAGGTTTCTATGCTTTACAACTACCATTCAGAAACATACCAATGACAGAAGGCATTATGCATTTGGTGCACAAGGACAGCACTACCATATGAAAAACAATCTCATAACAAGGTAGTTGTGAAAAGGGTTAGTAAAACCCAATTAAACAGCACAGATTCACCAGCACTTATTTCTAAAGCAGGTCTGTAGTAAGTACAGTGCAAGTCTAGTAAGCTTTAATGGAGTGATTGGAGCGCAGGAACCTGGGGAAGGAGTCTTTCGCCATCAGATTGTAGATTCTCTGCTGTGCATCATCGAATGTGTCAGCACACGGAGAGTCCGTCACTCCAAGCAGAGCCTCCCGAGTCTCAGCGTCCAAGTTTACCTGAGGGGAAAACAGATTATCAGAAGAAGCTCTTTAATTATATCTTTATCCTGACTGCACGCATCACTCTCCTCTCCACGAACCTCTTGTGGGGCGTCAGGGTTGATAAACTGGTTGTAGATGCTGCTGGACTTTATCTTCTGCACGTTAGAAGGAGAAACTCTGTACTCCTGACAGGCCAGCCAGAACTCCAGGTTCTCGTCACTGAACTCTGAGCGCAGGAACCCACGAAACGCCAGCAGAGCGCCTGGTTGAGAGGGAGAAGAACAAAGCAGAGTCAAAGATTAGTCAAATCAAGAAGAGATCACGTTAGAATATGGAAAAGCATGATGCCAGAAAAACTCAGGCAACATAAAGATCAACATTTCATACAAAGATATGTTCATGCTTGCTTGACACTGTTAGAGCTCTATATTCCACTCAACACTTCTAACAGCTTTTTTTATTAAGTATTAAAACATCAACAGCAGCCAAATTGCAAGTGACATTTATTGGAAATATAATGTGTAGAATAAAGAAGAGTCATAAGGTCACAGAACTAGCCAACTGACATCAGTTATAGTGTCTAACTGTTTGCTAACATTAGTCACCAGAGCTACTGGTCATCAAATACACTTTGTCTTAGATGTATGAAATATGTCTGCGGTTAACACAAAATTAAGAAATTATCCCACTTTGTTCTATGACATAAGATATCAGTAAATATCCTACTTGTGAATTTTGAAACATCAAGCTAACTGTCTTTGATAAAGTCTAATGTTGATAAAGTTTATTTAACATAAAAACATTAGCTTTTCACTTCAGTGTTCATCAGGGAAGATTATCCTTTTGAACAGAATATGTAAGTATCATAAGGATCTTTTTGTCACAAAACTATTCTCTGCTATAATCTAAAACGCATAGATGTTGGCTTTGCTTTTGGTCAGTGGTACCATTGTATTGCTAACATCCATGTTGTTCTACAAAAAATATCATTCCTGCAGCGCTCGATTTGAGAAAAGAAGAATTTGTTCATAGTAAATCCTAGTTTTGGTCAGTTAAAACTATCAGAACCATCAAGTATTGTTGTTTTTATAATCTTTATCTTTAAATGCTAATATTGAGTCACTGTTAAACCATTAAATAGCCGCTTCTTGTAGAGTACAACCTGATGTCCCTGAGGGTTAGTGTTGTTTGAACAGAGTTGTGTACAGACGGACTTAAGTAGCCAAATGTAAGATATAAGTACCTGCTGTGCAAGCTGCATTGGAGAACATTTGAAAATAAAAAAAGACTTTTTCAGGTTTTGACTTTCCCTAGTCGATAAAGCACAGGTGTTACTCATAGTTACCTCGACAGTGAGCCAGCATGAACAACACCAGGACCTGAGACGGAAGCAGCTCATTCACACTTTGTTAATGTTATCACTAGCACTAGTGCTTTTCCATTTGTCAAATGTCTTCATAGAGACGTATTGCATTTGTTGTTGAAACATTAAACTGACTTTATGTTGGGGGAAAAAAAGACATTCTTACTTCTGTTTTTCAGCAGAGTCTCCAGGTCAAGGGGAACTCTTCCATCCTGACCCCTGATAAGAAAAATGGAAACGGTAAAAATTCAGCTTCACAGTGATATCTGGTAGATTTACTTCTACTACTCGATTCCAAAAAAAAAAATATTCCAGAAGGTTTACTTTAGCTTGTGGTGCGTCTCAGTCAGATGGCTTAACTTCACCCGCAAGTCTTTTGCCCTGAAAACAGAAACATTATCATTAATTGTAAAAAATCTGCCATCAGGGCATCAGTAATTTGCATAGAAAACAAATGATCCAGCTGCATACTCACCTCTCCAGGCATGAGGAGGGCAGGGAGGAAAGTCCCTTACACATTGAGGTTTGTTTGAGAAAACGTAGAAAGGTAAAATAAAGACAATTTCTTCTGAGTTTTTCCGTCACTCAGCCTCCCGAGCTTCAGAGTGCTTCTCTTATATAGCCTATACCTTTTGTTATCTGATCTGTCCGATCCTCTAATAACAGCAGCTGTAGGACAGGAGTTGAATGAGAGAGGTGGTGTACGTGCTTACAGTCCACATAGGCCTGTCAACAGGAGACAGCACATAGAATAGGATAATTAAAGCAGGGTGACTTCCAGTACATGTTTGTGTGGTCAGGCATCACTTACTTTCTTTAGAGTCCGACCGGCAGGTGGACTGTTCACATCACTCATCTCTGGAGAGGTGAATGTTAAATGTTGACGGATGAGGCTGGACCAAACAAGACAGAACGCCTAAAACACCATTAAAGCCCCTGTGCAATAAAAATAGTACCTCCTTTTTCTCAATTGTTATGACTTGTACTTTGTGTTTTGGAAACTGCATATGGAGCTCTCAATCAATGTGGATCTCCCTGCAAATGATGTTGTGTCATGAAACTGTCCCATTAAAGGTGGGGTAGGTAATTCACTTCAGAAACACTTTTTGTTATATTCCATGGAATGCTCTTAACATCCCGATAGCAATGAATACATGAAATGCTTTGACAATAAATACATTAAAAAAGTTCATCTTTGGAAGCCGTGGCGCTGTAATTTCACTGTGTGACATTAAAAAGAGGGTTCACAATATCCTCTATTTCCATCATAACATATTTTACTTAAAGCCCCCCTCCACTCGGATATGTATTTTACTTAAAGGTCCTTCACTTTGACCTTCACTGTGCAGAATGATGTATTCTGTTTGCACTTTCAAATCATGTGTTGGGGGGAGCTTTAAGTATTAATAGCTATACACTTATTTGCACTCACCACTCTGGCCACTTCATTAGGTACACTTGTACAACCTTATGTAATTTAAAACAACACATATAGTACATATTCAGATTATTATTGTTAAATATTTAACCATACCTTTATCACTGAGGTAGTTTTCAGTGGTTTTGTAGCTTTATATTGAGAGATGTTTTAACATTATGTCCACCCAAATTACAAATATTACCTTTTTCACAGTGTCAACAACAACAATAGGCTCAGTAAAATTCATGGCAGAGATGTTGAATTGTAGTCATGTTTTCACATAATCACTTCTTAATTTGCTTTTGTCTTTTTTAGTATATTTTAGCCATAAATGGTTGAAAATAATATGTGTATAGACTAAATCTGGTCATAATTTAGCACTGTTCAACAGTGACTGTTGACTTGTGACCTCAGTATTTAATACTTCATTTTTTGAATGATGTGTAGGCCTACAAGTGCCTCGCGATGGAGCAATGCAGTGCGTTGCCACTACACTTGGGGCCTTCTGCCTGATCAAAGCTGTCACTCCGCTTTTTTTGCCTGTCATAGCCCCACTTCCCCATCTGAACACACACCTACACAACGAGACCAGTCAAGTCCATTTGAGATGATGTACTCATCTAAAACTTGGAAAATGTCTCATGTGGTCCTACATTCCAGTGCTTTGCAAAATAATATTTCCTCAACAAAGTTGTCTTTTTAAATAAATCTGATGTATCCAGCTGCAGAGCGAAATATTCACTAGCTCTCACTTGCTCCAAAAGCTGAGCAGCTGAGCAGAGGTTTCTCAATACTCTAATTTCCCCTCCTCGACTCCTCGGTCCTCCGGTTGTGACCCGGAAATGGATTTCAGCGCGCCATGTTAAAGGACATCTCATTTCTCTAAATGCAAATCGAGGACCGAGCATCGAGCATCGAGGAGGCACTGATGGGTCCTCCACGGCTCCTCCACGGATGCATTTTCGGGAACGGTGGAAGCGTTACGCACGGCCGGACTTATCTCCAGTGATGCAAATTAGTTGCTTTTCGGCGCCTCCCGCTTTTTTAACGCTGATTTGGGTGACTTGTGTAATTTGTGGAGAACCGAAGAGTTTTCGTTTTGGGGGGGGGTCGGTCCGTCCATCCGTCCGTCAGACAACTTCTCACTTCAAAAAAGAAGAAGAAATCTAGATCGCAAAATAATTAAACAAGCGAGTGCCTGTTTTTCCTGGCCAAGAACAGGTTCATTGAACACAACAGGAGCGTAACGTGCCTTCACCATAGGTCTTCACGTGGTTATGTCTCGTCTGAAAGGAGTAACGGAGAGCATCGGAACGCCGCTCCAGCTCTTCAAATATTGCAGTACCCATAAAGAGCCGTACACATGCCGCAGTGTTTGCGAGGCTGTGTCTTTAGTTGTAAGCACAGTGGCGATCTGTTGTTATTAGCATCTGGTTAGCTAGCTATGCTAACGAATTTAAAGAGCTTTTCTACAACCAGGTGGAAGAGAGCTCTCTCCTGAGAGGCTCAAATAACCTCAGCTCAGTGAGGTTAAGGCACACCTTGATATGATCATTATAGTTATTAATGAGACATTAGAGACTAAATTATTAACAGGTATAAAATACTATATGACAGTAACAAAAAAAAATGTTTGAAAGGGGAATGATTTGTAAAATATCCAAATAGAAAAATCTGCTTACAGTTCTGTTTCATATGGGTGTTGAAAGATGTATCCATAGATCTCCTCATGTTGCTCTCAAAGTGCACTAGATTGATGCTTTTAACTTCAATATTTAAAAAAAAAAATCTTCCCGGGGGAGCATGCCCCCGGACCCCCCGAGAGGAGGTTAGGTGAGGTCCCCCCCACTTAAATCATGTTCACATGGAGGGGGTCCGGGGGCATGCTCCCCCGGGAAGATTTTTTTTTTTAAATATTGNATCTCCAGTGTTATTGCACTTGCATACATTTGGGGGAAAATAAACACTTTTTTTTTTTTTTTTTAATAATGGTTGAAATTATATTATTACAGACTGAGATCTTCTGGACATTAGTCTTAAGGTTCAATCTCTAAACTACTGGATCCTACGTTCCCCATAATGCAACTTGAAAGCATATTTTCTTTCACACTCACTGCCTCTTAAAAGGACTGCTTCATCCAAAAAATGACATTTGTAAACAGAGAAAAGTCAAACTTTTTCACAAGATCCATTTAGAAACATGTCTTGGCAAATGCGATTCTTTATGCAGTGTTTTAGGTAGCAATGTTTAAAAGAGGTTTTGGAAGTAGTGAGCATAGAAGATTTTTAGTATAGTTTTGCTGTTGTTAAAAGCAGTCCCAATTCAAGACTTTGCTGTTGTAGGTCCTTTGTTCACCTTGGAGGTAAGAAACATGTTTCTTCAGGAATTCAAAGTAACACTGGTTGAGTAATTGATATATACATGGTCATTTTGTGGGTGAGGTGTTGCTTTGATCTGCAAGGTTGACTGTTAGCAGAATATTTGTATCCATTTTTTCATACCACAGTAAGTAACTGCAAGTAACTCTTAACATTTTATTTTTACAAAACAAAAACAGGTACAGATATTGCATTTGTTCAGTTACAGACACACACCAGACACCCTCACTCCAATAGCAGTTTGCCTTTATGTATAAAAACTATAAACTAAATCCTCATTCAGTCCAGCTCTTGGTTTTGGTGGATGCAATACACAATAAACAAAAAAAGATGAAACCAGTAAAATTGAACAAAGTTCACCCAAAGAAAAATGCATCTCTTCAGCATTGGAGCGACTTTTGTTTGTTTTCTATTTGACACAGATTTATATGTTACTAAAGGGCTGTCTGTGGACATATGCATCTCTGTGTGCTCGGCTGTTTCCGTTGCTTCTTCTTTCTTCATAATACAATCCAGGTACATCGGTCACTGTCTGCCAACACTTGCAGGGACGAGCCTACGGGTGAAAGAGGCACAATTCATTATTGTCCTCACACACAAATCAACATTTGCACCTTTGTCTTCAAAATGGTTATGATAGCACATGTTTCTTTTGGCTGGCAGTTAGGATTACATTAGGTCTACACAGTTCTAATGATACCTCCGGGGAGTGTTTACTTCTACGACAGAAACTGACATTCAAATGTATTACACTTTAACCAACACTCATACTAAATAAAGACTTACATTTATCTGAAATAAACACTTAAAATGATCCAAAAAATCCCAGACCACTTGGTATTATTCATACTGGCTCACAAGGTCAGTAATGATGTAACATGGGTGTATTAATGTGTGAGGAGGTAAAGAACTGTGTAATATGGGTCTAATAACAGTGTAAAGTGTCACGATAGGTAAATTATAGGTATACATTAAAATGTGATGGACTGAAAAGCTGTTTTTGTTTTTTTCTGGCTGCTGATCTAGCCCAATTTTACAGCAGACATAATGACATGTCATAGTAGGAAGACACAGCTGAAGACACATTACCGTTTTATTTAATCGTCCCAATAAGCCGGGACAATGTGACAGTGAGCCAAAATGCACTATTCAGCCATCATTGTTTACACCTGTGTGTTTCCTGCAGGGTCAAAAGGGCTTCTGTATCTTTTCCAGGCTGACACACTTTTATGATTTACTGGGACATTGAAATAGAACAGCACCATCATTAACGTTATTACTAACACCTGTGTTTTTCCTACTGTAACAAGTGTCAAACTGTCTGCTGTGAACAAGTTCCTCTTGTGGGGGTTTAGCGACACACTTGAAAGGTGCAAAGCTAGCATTAGTTTAACCTGAGCTTTTCCTGCTGCGACAAGTCAAAATGTGATCCATTATTAGAGACATACTGTTGCATGATGTGAACAAAAAAATGGTTCTAAGCCTGGCAAACAAAGCAGTGATATATAAAAGTGTATTTAGATGTCTGTCAAAGTCTTAAAGCAAATCAAGCTTACAGGCATTAGCTAGAGGCTGTATCAGAGAAAATGTTCTAATACTGCATCTACATTTGCGTACTGATGTGTTATTTTCAGTGCATCAGTGTAAATAATTTGCTACTGTCAATAATGACATTGCTAGCTAGCTAACAGTTCTGAGGGCACAGCAGCTGTGTGCGATTTAAAACAATTCTAGTTGAGATTCACCCCCCACGCAAGTGTTCAGTGTACAAAATGACAGTGTACTTGGGAAAGTATCTGAAAGGCAAAAAAGCTCTTGTTATGTCAGCTTAAGCCAAGCACTCTGTATCTGTTGTTGAAACCTACCAAAACATTAAACCTATTGAAATGTGCAAAAACAATGACGGTCACTTCACTTTAAGACAGGTGAGTTAGAGGTGTTGGTAACATCTGTAGAGGAATTCAAAGATGTGTGTGTGTGTGTGTGTGTGTGTGTGTGTGTGTGTGTGTGTTTGCATGTGTAACCATAACTGTTTGGTGGCAACACATTGTGAGTGTCTACCGTATGCCTCTCTTTAGGTTCTACCTGCTGGCATTTTGTTATTTTTCTCAAAGGCAATAAACAAGCAGCCATTAGGAACGTTGGCAAGTAAGGACAGCTAAATGGTACACCTTATGATAGGATAGGAGAAATGGATTAGGAACTGTTCATCTAATATAAATCAGGTCCTTACCCTATTACCATGGTTACCAATCAGTTAAGATGGCATCAGCAAGTAAACATGTTTATTTAACACGGCCCACACTGTTCAGATGTGAACAGAAAAATTAAAGGTGTGAAGTTTAAATCCGTGTGTGTGTGGCTCACCTTTGTGTAGAGCTTCGTTGGTCATGCGATTGATGTAGCGGGAGCTGCTCTCGGGAACCAACCACTTCATCACCGTGTTCACACACGACTTCCTGTAAGAACTCCACACACTACCACTGGCAAGGGAGAGAGAATGAACACTTTAACTCAAAATAAAAAGGAAACATAACAAAAATACAGGACTGTCTCAGAAAATTAGAATATTGTGATAAAGTTCTTTATTTTCTGTAATGCAATTAAAAAAACAAAAATGTCATACATTCTGGATTCATTACAAATCAACTGAAATATTGCAAGCCTTTTATTATTTTAATATTGCTGATTATGGCATACAGCTTAAGAAAACTCAAATATCCTATCTCTAAATATTAGAATATCATGAAAAAGTATACTAGTAGGGTGTTCAACGAATCACTTGAATCGTCTAATTAACTCGAAACACCTGCAAGGGTTTCCTGAGCCTTGAAAAACACTCAGCTTGGTTCAGTAAACTAAATCACAAGTATGGGGAAGACTGCTGATCTGACTGCTGTCCAGAGGACCGTCATTGACACCCTCCATCAGGAGGGTAAGACACAAAAAGAAATTTCTCAAAGAGCAAGCTGTTCACAGAGTGCAGTTTCAAAGCACATCCACAAAAAGTCTGTTGGAAGGGGGAAATGTGGCAGGAAACGCTGCACAACCAAGAGAGATGACCGCAGCCTTAACAGCATTGTGAAGAAGAGTCGCTTCCAGAATTTGGGGGAGCTTCAAAGACAGTGGACTGAAGCTGGAGTCCAGGTATCAAAAGTCACTGTTCACAGACGTGTCCGGGAAATGGGCTACAATAGCCGTATTCCCATGGTCAAGCCACTTCTGAACTCAAGACAACGGAAGAGGCGTCTGACTTGGGCTAAGGAAAAGAAGCACTGGACAGTTGCACAGTGGTCCAAAGTCCTCTTTTCAGACGAAAGCAAGTTTTGTATTTCATTTGGAAGTCAAGGCGCCAGAGTCTGGAGAAAGGCTGGAGAGGAGCAAAATCCAAGTTGCTTGAAATCCAGTGTGAAGTTCCCACAGTCAGCGATGGTTTGGGGAGCCATGTCAGCTGCTGGTTTGGGGAGCCATGTCAGCTGCGGTGTTGGTCCACTGTGTTTCATCAAGCCCAGAGTAAATGCAGCTGTGTACCAAGAGATTTTAGAGCACTACATGCTTCCGTCTGCTGAAAAGCTCTATGGAGATGAGGAATTCATTTTCCAGCATTCTGGCACCTGCCCACAGTGCCAAAACCACCAGTAACTGGTGTACTGACCATGGCATTACTGTCCTCGATTGGCCTGCAAATTCCCCTGACCTGAACCCCATAGAGAATATGTGGGGTATTGTGAAGAAGAAGCTGAAAGACACCAGACCCAACAATGCTAATGAGCTAAAGGCCGCTATTGAAGCATCCTGGGCATCCATAACACCTCAGCAATGCCACAGGCTGATTGCCTCCATGCCACGCCGCATTGATGCAGTAATCCGTGCAAAAGGATTCCCAACCAAGTACTGAGTGCATTAATGGACATTTTCAAATGTTTGATTGTGTTTTGCTGTTATAAATCTTTTTTTTTTACTTGGTCTGAGGAACTATTCTAATTTTTTGAGATAGGATTTTTGAGTTTTCTTAAGCTGTATGCCATAATCAGCAATATTAAAATAATAAAAGGCTTGCAATATTTCAGTTGATTTGTAATGAATCCAGAATGTATGACATTTTTGTTTTTTTAATTGCATTACAGAAAATAAAGAACTTTATCACAATATTCTAATTTTCTGAGACAGTCCTGTACACTCACAAAAAGCTAAATGTGGTGTGTGGGGGGGTTGGCAGAAGTTCCTCACCTGGTCTGACCCTTGACCTCAGTCAGGTCACCTACACCCACGGTGCAACACACACCTGTGTCGAGGTCCCAGCTGACCTGCAGGTTGGAATGATACGTGTTTGGCCTGGAAACAAAAACAAGAAAAAGTAGACTTTAGTGGGACGAGAATAATTAGCAGGGCTGAAGAGGGCTTTGGGTTTATCTAAGACACGTACCTGCAGTGCTCCTCGTCCACGTTGGAGAAGGCCAGTAACAGCAGACCAATGTTGATCATCACAGTGTTGGTTTCAGGACACACCTGAGACCCATCATACACCCATTATCTCCAGGTCAAATACTAAATGTTCTTCCCCATTTTTTTGTCCCAGCTCAAACAGGAGAACTAGAAACAATCCATCTACTAGGGCTGAACAATGACATTCAAATTTGCATGCTACGCTGTTGTTTTTTTTCAATTCAATGTGTTTACCCTGGTATTTATGTAGTTGTTGTTTGTGTACTGACCTCTAACATCACAACATCGTAGTCGCTGAATGAGCAGAACTGAGGGGCCCAGGCAGCATCGCTCCTGATCACCTCATTGATGAGATACTCAAAGTCTAAAGTCAGCTGCTCCACGCACACACTCTGCAGGAGATATAAAACAGGTTCAATGCACCTGATTATTGACTCTAGATTCCAGGTAACATGTGTATCCCAGTGTTTCTGAATCAGCCACAGATATACAAACACGCACCTGTCCATTGTGTGGCCCGGTGACCAGCTGCAGGTTCCGTCCCTTCAGGTCAGTGACTGTGAAAGGCAGCTGAACTTTATCGTCTACATAACCTTGGGAGACGGAAACAGAGAAGAAGAATGTGGGTCAGCAGCTTCAGACATTTTTCACTCATTCTTCATCTGTGTGTCCTCCCTTTTTCTCTCACCTCCTGCACCTCCCGCAGGCTGCTCCGCTGCCCCCGGCTGTTGGAGGCGGTACTGCAGGAGTGAATAGTTGACATATCCAGGCTCGCTGGGGCCAAACTCCTGGGATGAGGATGGGGGGGAGGAAGAGCATGAGGAAGAGGAGGCAGGAGACATCCCTTGTTCAGAGGACTGTGGCACACTGTGGCTCCCTCTTGATGTTGACGCTTGTGGTAAAATAGTCCGTCTTTCCTCTTCCTCCCTCCTCTTTTTACAATCTGCCTCCTCCCTCTTTGTCTCTTCATGAATCCCTTTGTCTCCTGGTAACTGCGCTGCCTCCTTCGTCCCATCAGATGGTCTTCTCTCAGCCTGGTCTTCGTCCTCTTTCCCCCCCCCTCCTCCTCCTCCTCCTCCTCCTCCTCCTCCTCCTCCTCCCTGGGCCCTCCTGAAGAGGTCAGCTGCAAACTCTCGTGCTCGAACGGCTGCTTGCGACTGGCTCGGAGATGAGGGAATCGAAGTGGGTCTGCTAGGTGGCGGTCGGCTTTCGGGAGATCCCTGAGGTAGTGAGGAAGAAGAGGCCGAGGATGTGGAGGAAGAAAATGTAGAGCCTTGACTTGACAGAGACGCTCTCTTTGTGTAAAGAATCTGTGATGACTGGCCCTGCTTACCTGCAAAAGAAACATTATGATGTCACATGATGGTAACAGGCAGGGGTTCATGGGAATCAATAACGAGCTGCTTGTGTTCGAGTGTTACCTGGGCAGAGTGAGATGCCGCAGGCCACCAGAGAGTAGCTAGTGTTCAACAGGATGACCTGGTCCTTTTTTAGCTGGAAAGCTGGCTGGAAGGTGGGGAACGGGTACACCACCTGGTACCTGCTGTTGAGCACATAGCCATGCTCCAGACACTCACCACTTCCTGGGGAGAGAAAGGGATGAAGTCAGATTAGAAAGAGAGAGAGATAGGGACAGGAAACAATAAAGTAGTCAATGTGTGAGTATGTGTGTATTAACCTGTGCGTATGGTAGTGGCCGAGGGAACAGGGCAGCAGTAAGAGCAAGGTTTAGGTGGAGGCATGGAGGCAATAGTGATGTAGATGTCTCTGTTGTTTTCATCACTCATCACTAAGTTCATCAGCACGGAGCTTGAACTGCGTGTACTGGCAGGTGGAAGGAAACATCAATTACTCATCATTAGCTAAACATTGCAAAAGAAATAGCCAGATATGCATCAGCTTAATATTGAGATCTTTTTGTGTCCTTACTTGAAGCCAAAGATAACGATTTTGGAGTGGTCATTTGGCCACTCACACACGGTCAGGTAGAGGTCGCTGTAGATTTCCTCTCCTGCAAACAGACGTACATGATGGACCTAAAGACAAAAAACAGAGATGAGATAAAGAAAAGCACATCCGTAAATGAATATGACTTATCCAAGTTCGTCACTTCTAACTCTCAAAGGAGGATGTGGTTTTGCATAGAATTCTGATGGAGTGAGTACGTTTCTTCTCATTTACCTGTTTGAGTCTACTGTGCAGGTTAAACTCCCACCAATAGAGATGGTAGGTATAGAAAGAGAAGTCGTCATCTTCTCCACAGTCGCTGGCGTAGGACAGAACGTAGCGACCGCATTTGGTGAAACCCAGAAACACATGCCTGGAACAAAAAACATCACACAACACTGTAAAACAGGCCTCTGCTTCAATAATACACATACTCGATCCTCAATCTGAGTATAATGGCCACTACTAGATAGGGGTTTTCTAATCCAATAAGTAAATGAAGTGTCAACACGTATTTGTTAATTAAGGGAAAACAAAGCATTGGTATTGGACATAAACTATTGTATTGAGACTGAGTTGTATTGGTGCATCCGTACTAACAGATAATATTCAGAGAGCATGAGCATCAACAATCCTCATTAACACACCATTTGGTTTGAAATGCTTTCAGTTTAACGAAGTGTATTTCTGTCCATTGTATAAGACAAGTTGCATAATGACAACAAACCCATTGAGTAAACACACGCACACACTGACCCTGCTCTCAGGAACTCCTCACTGACGATGTTCTTCAGCGGGACACACACTCGCGGTGGCAGCTTCCTAAAGAGACGCTGAGAAAAATGTCCTGACAGCTGCAGGGCAGGCAACAGAGTAGTTTTAGACAACATAGTCAAATACAAAGTGCATCATCATAACGCATGAAAAGTGTGTATAAAAGATATGGAAATTGCACTAATAATGAAATAGCTTGTCGTTGATACAAAACAAACTCAGCTTCAGTCATAACCCTGCACAGTAACACGCAATGATCTTAATGGCTAGCGTATATACAGTAAACCATTTGCTTATAAATCAAACATACTAACGTGGGTAACGTTATATCTGATGGTTGCATTAATTACTTAATGTGCAATCCGGCACATTTCTGCTGTGGTTTAGCTAGAGCTTTCACGGTTCAATATGAAACCATGTATGAAACGCTGTTGACGGCTAGGCTAGCATGCCAACATGCCTGTAGACTCCTGCTCACACAGGAGTCTACAGGCATGTTAGCAAGCCACACCAAGAGATGTACATATCGAGAAAGGTTGCTTGAAAGCAAGGGGGATATCAGTTTCCATACTTAGCATAGACTAATTAGCCACCTGCCTGCCATTAGATGTTAGCCTTCGAGCTAGTTAGCAGCTAGCTCCAGAACGCTTTAACAACAGCGGTCATACATTCTCTGAACTGCTCTTTCAGTGTTTAATATCACACGTTTTCTGAATGCATGCCTACCTTCCCACGCATGAGAAGCTTCACGACATGGTCTTTGTGTTTTCTTTGAGATTTCTGTTTGCTATCGTCCTTTTCTGATTTCGAGCTGGGCGCCATCTCTCTCTCTCAACTGTAGTAGCTCGCTCCAGTCAGGACTGACGTGATTGGTCCGCAGGCCGCACGAGACAGACCTTATAGACGGTGGACGCATCCATGACGGACGAAACAAAGGTGGAGCACAACAGAGATGACGGCAGGAAGCCCCTACTAAAGCGATGTCTGAATTATACATATATAAATGAATCGGTGTCACTTACAGAATTAAAATGTGTACACATATAGAATCAGTCTGATATCGGGTGTCATGTGATGAGTCTTTAGCATGGTGTTTAAATTGGGAGCGACCAACTCTCAAACACAGGAGTACCACAGAAGAAGAACGAAATGAGGTAAATTTAATGTTTTATTTTAAGTATTTAAAAACAAGCTGTAAAAAATAACATCTAAAAAAAGAGAAGAAAACAAAAACAGCATACAGTAACAGACCTATTGGATCCAAAAAACAAAATCAGACAATAAAGATGGGGAAATTTAACTGAGGGCAGTCAAGCACACAAACATGCACACACAACCAACCTACATTGTGTAGGACAGTTAATGCCTTATTACAGCCAACTTACACACATTTCTGTTCAGTAGCATACACTGTATACAGACACACACAACCCCCTTAAGGAAAGTAATTACAATGAATAAAATTAAAAATAACAAATCAGGACAGCAGGGGAAAATACACCTGCAATATACACTGGGAATGTTAAAAAAAAAGAAGTTAAAAAAGGTACCAAGAAGAAAGAAAAAAATGGTTTAATTTTTCTTACAAACATAATTTCTGAATATATTCAAAATACTGCTAGAACGTTTTTTTTTTTTACCCTCAGGAAATTGTAGGGGAAAAACTACTTAAACGTGAGTCAGTGTCAGGACGCTGTTGTGCTAGCTTGCAAACAAAGATGCTTATCACATTTCACTATTTTTTTTAAATGAGCAAAATTATTACAAGGTGTGGGTGAGGTGAAGGGGCAAACTGAATAGCAACCCAAGTAGTTATTTAGTGCTTTGTTCAATGCATGGGCAAAATGTGATCCCTTTTCTCTTCAATTTTGACTTTAAAAAAACAAGTAGATTGGAATAGAAAATGTCTGGCTGGATGAGAATGGTCTTGTCTTGTCAAAGCCAAAAGAAAATCTCTTGATAGAAAAGACGAACAAGTCCAGAGGGCCATCACAACCTTCAAACAGGCTGAGCCAATCGTTTTACTGGGTCTGAAACGAGGAAAAAACATGTAATTAGTATTGCACATTGCTGTAGGTTTTTCCCTTTGAAAAAGGAAATGAATGCATGTTCTTAAGCTTTTGAAAGCCTGGATGGGTTCAAGTTAAATACTGTTACAGGAATGCTCTTTTAATGGCAACACCACAGGTCATCTCTGAAGATAAAGAATAAATCAACAATATTATTAACAAACACCTGCACTCTACATTTATTCTGTCACAGTATTTTATTCTAAACACAGAAAGGCACGTGTGCAAACATAACTTTGAAAATGAGTTTTAACACATTTTGTACAGTGAATGTTCTCGTCTGGCAATTGTTGAACAAACTGGACCTTGACAGCCACAAAGTCAATTTGTTAGTTTTTCCATGTATTCGTTACCTGTTGTCCCTGCTGTGGAGCACCGCCCTGTCCAGGCCCCTGCCCTGGCTGTCCATAGTAGGCAGCCTGCTGTCTGTAGTACTCGGCCCAGGCTGCACTGTAATCCTGCTGGCCTCCAGCTGCACCCCCGCCTGCTGCTGCTGCCGCCGCCGCCGCCGCTGCTGCCGGGCCCGGAGCAGCTGCAGCCCCTCCAGCTGGCTGGGCTGGAAAAACACAACAAAAAACCCTTAGTACTGGATGCACAGTCATGTACTATTTTCATTTCACAGTATACAACTGAAACACAGTACAGCTGACTATTTAACGTGCAGTACTAAGTAAAGCTCACTTACTCATGCCCATCTTCTTGTAGTACTCCTCCCAGGCTTTAGTATAGTCTGGCTGGCCACCAGAAGCCTGCTGTCCCTGGCCCTGGTCCCCTGGTGCTGCTGCAGCAGGGGCTCCTGGGCTCTGGCCTGCCATGGCACCCCCTGGCTGTTGGCCATAATATTGTGCATAGTATGCTGCCCATGCTGCGTTAGGATCTGCTGCTGCCTTATCTAAGGAGGGGAGGGAGAAAAAGAACCCAGGATTAGCAAACCTTACAAGATAAGCAACTTTTGAGACAAGTACATTGTCAAGATGTGTACAAAATACTGACTGGGGTCATGTTGACCAGGGGCTTGCCACTGCTGGTAGTTACCTCCCCAACCCTGTGGACAGTACTGGGCTCCACCAGGTGCGGCTCCACTGCGAAGAAGGAAGGGACGGTTAAACAAACTGCTTATTTATCAGTCTCCACTGGAGGGAACATTCACAAATCCTGCATTCCAGTATTTGTAGATTGCACTTACTGTGGAGCACCACCTGGAGGCCCTGCATTATAAGGGTTTGGATTAAAGTGACCCATAGGACCACCTGGGCCTCCCGGGCCACCTGGACCACCAGGACCACCAGGACCACCGCCCACAGGACACAATGGAGCCTGGAAACAGGAGAAAAACATTTAAACTAGGAATTAATTCAGAGGATGCATTATCTTTTGAAAACAGCTTGAACTGTGTGTTCCTTCTCTGCTCTGTAAATCACTTGAACGCACCTCAATCTTCTCTTCTATAAGCTGCTTGGCATGGTCAATCTGTTGTGGGGACCCTCGGATGATAAACAGTTTGAAGTTGGGGTCACCGTTTGGTGGCGGCTGACGAGAGATCTCCACAAACGCACCGGTCTGTTGGTTGATGGACTTCACATTCTCTCCTCCTCTGCCAATGACAAGCCCACATTTGTGCGCAGGAATGGAGAAGGTCATCTCTCCTCCCGGAGGGCCCCAGTTGCCCTGGGCTCTGCCTCGTCCCCGCCCACCGGATGGCATCCCTTCACCGGGGGGGCCCTGTGGAGGAAACACTTTACATTAGGTCTTACTGGTCCACGGCCAACTAAAGTTTGGGATTTCTGTCACCAGCTAGAATTAAACACCTACCCCCTGCCCGCCCTCCTCTCGCGCACGGATGCTCTGTAGCAGTTCAGTGATGATCGATGCAGCATGCTGACACTGGTCTGGTGGACCCATAATATGGGCTATTTTATCAGAACCGGTTCCATCATCTGTAAGGAAAGACAAAAGGAAAGGGGGGTTATTAATGGTGGTTTGCACAGGGACTGAAACCAAAAGGAAACTATCCGATCTACAAAAAAAGAAATAGCTTTGGAAAAAAGGCACGATTAAGTTAAGAAAAGTGAAAAAAATATTTTTGTGGGGGAACAAGCTATAGCATCTCTAGTAGTAGTAGTAGACATTTTTTGCAGCACTTTAATTTATAGCAGTTCCATTACATCCCACCTGAGAAATATATGTGGAGAGCTCACCTGGTTTAAACTGAATCTTCACTCCAGCATCGCTCTGGATCTTCTTGATCATCTCCCCACTTCGGCCAATTACAACTCCCACAGAGTGGCGGGGCACAGCTATCTGTAGATTAAAAGATTAATTGTTATCGCTTATAGCGGCACGAAGCAATAGACTCTTATCTATTAATCACATTTATGATAAACTTGCATCACACAATATTCAACAGTCTTTTTATTATGTTTCTTTAGTGCCACTTCTCCGTTATAGTGAGGTTAGGAAAAAGTCTCTGAATACAGAAATCAAAGCTACGACTAACTGCTGAAATTAACGGCGATAACTTACATCAATGCCACCACCGCCGCTGCCGATGCCGCCTCCTCCTCCTCCTCCTCCACCACCACCACCTCCTCCTCCACCACCACCTCCTCCTCCCATCCTTGATCCAAATTCGCTCCGGTCTCCAAATCCGGCATTATCCCTCTCTCGTAGAATCTCATTCACCATGTCCTTTGCTTGCTAAAAAAAAAAGAGCAACAAAACATGCAATGATTTAAAGGGTAAATGGGGGCAGAAAACATTTCCCTAGTCAAAAGGATATATATATAATATACAATACTGAACTTCAACAGTACCTGCACTTTGTAGGGGTCTCCAATGATGCGCAGGGGCTTATCTATGTTGGGTGGCTGGGATCCGTCTTGAATAAGAATCATCTTAACTCCAGCCCGCTCCTAAGATTCAGCAGTAGAGGAATGTAGCATTAATCATCACACGGCAAATGTACCTCATGTCAACAAAAGCATTTGACACAGTTTACAGGTTGCAGTAAGCTTTTAAAATCAGGACCAAACATTTTGCTAAATTCATTCTTTATTCATCTTTCCAATGTCTGTATAGTGGAAGCACTATATGTGGCAATATGAAGGCGTCATTCTTACCTGAAGCTGTTTGATGGTCTCTCCTCCTTTACCGATGATGAGGCCGGCCTTGCCTGCAGGGATGATCATCTCCTGCATGGAACCTCCCCCTCCTCCTCCTCCTCCTCCACCACCACCACCTCCTCCTCCACCACCACCACCACCTCCTCCTCCTCCTCCTCCCGACTGCCCATTGGTCGCACCCTCATGACCCCTCGACACAATGTCATCTATGAGGGCCTTGGCTCTCCTGGAGGTACATTCAAGTGACAAAACAATTGAGAAACAAGGCATAAAAAAAACATGATTATTTGCCCATAATATTGTTTCTTTTTGGTTGGCATTAACGGTGTTATTGAACAGTAGAGAAACCGACAACTGGAGGCGAGGGGTATGACATGACCTGTAGCCATACAGTAACAAATGCGCTCTGGTTCACAGTGTTCAAAATAATTACAGACAGTGCAAGAGTTTAACAGGCAATGTGTTGAATGATATTTTGTTGTGATGTATTTCTGCACGCTGAATGATGGGCATTGCCTAGGTTGGCTCAAATACTGGAAGGCATTGGAATGAGTAGCATTTCCCTTCAAAAGCAGACAAATTACACTTGCATTATGCTGAAAGTGTAGGTAGCTCTTCCAATTTCAATATTCAGTCTCAGAAGTTGAGGCAATCTATGCAGCAATTGTAGCTTAGCGTTGGTAACACAACGTTCAAAGTTGGCCCATCCTCCCCCAGCCGCAACGACAGAAGTGGCTCTTGACCGTGATTGCATCACATACAGTAGCCAAAACCAACCCAAACCCAGGTTTACTCTCATTTTGGAAAAAATTTGGTCCAATTGGCATTTTTTCTGCATCGTCTGGCAATTTTGTAACTTCCCCTTGGATGCGTGCTTGTACATGCTATGGACCTTCACAGACAGTATTTTGGTGATCTAACCCTAACCTCATGAGGGAAATTACTGCCCTAAAGCCAAAACTGTGTAGAAAAAAATTCCCAATAGGGCCATTTGTTACCATTGCATGAAACTAAAAAGAAGAGAGCCCATAGACTCCCAAACTATGTGTTAGAGTTTTAAAATGAGAAATACTTGGGATTTAAATGAAAACAAACTTACTGTATGGCATCTGGAGACCCCGTCAGAGAAACACTTCTATCTGGAAGACCGGCACTGTCTATGAATTGAAAAAAAATAAAATACATATATCAGTCCAGAAGAAAGTGGAAAAAAAATAAAATAATTGGTTGACTTGTTCGGTCATATCTTACCGTGCGCGATCTGGACCTTGCAGCCAGAATCCTGCTGTATTTTGTTAATCTGTTCGCCCCCTCGGCCGATGACTGTAGAGAAAACAAGAAAGACATTTAGATTTTAGTTGGAACAAGTAAAATTCCAGTATCATGTCTATGGTTTAAGAGACAAAGTGCATGTACTTACTGAGCCCCACCATCCCATCAGGCACTCTGAACTCTTCTGTCATTGTGGAGGACCGGACACTGCAGACAATACAAATAAAATAAAAAATTATACGTGAAATATGAAGGACTACATACAAGTCATAGCCACAAGCACCAAATGTGTTTGCAAAAAGGGAAATCTATTTCACTCTATACCTTTGTTGGGACAGGGCAGCCAGCTGAGCTCCAATAGCTGTAAGAGAGAGAACGTTTTGTGTAAAGGAAGGTTGTAAAACTGAGGCGAGGGAGTGTTTTTAGTAGGATCAATGAGAGATTTAACGTACACAATGCAGAATCAATTTCACCCTGTGATGCTACCTTCTTGGCATCGGGTTCATCTGAAAACAGAAGAAAAAGTGAGTCTACAATGTGGACTAAAAATGCAGACAAAGAGCCTGTTTGAGCTGATTTTTACCTGCTTCTTCCAGGGATCGTTTCTGTGATGTGAATGGATAGTTCTCAGTTCCTCCGTTGTTGCTCACTGAAGGAACACCGTCTCCACCAATTTTAGCTGCAATCTAAAAAGACATATGAAATAAATAGTAATTATGAAGAAAGAAAATCTCATTTAAAAAGTGGTACAATGCAGATAAGTATAATCATGAGTGCACTGATGTGGTTATCTGGGCTTGGAGAATACAATTACAATTAAATAAATAAATGTTGTTAGTGGTGTGGAGTCAGAAAGATATGCATTTACAATGCAGGAAGTATCCGAGTGGCATTGTGGGAAATGTAGGATCTAAGTCTTCGTGGAGTTTACGGTGGACTAAAAGTCACGATTTGCGCCAACAATGCATTCACAGAAACTTGAATAAACCGGAAACAATCTATTCGTTAATCAAGCTTCTTGAATGTTAACCTGACTGTGTTTATATGTTTTGCCTGTATGCATATTGCACTAATAGCACTTTGGAATCTTCCTCGAGTAATCGAGTATGATTAAACAATAATCATTCGTTGCAGCCATAAGCTTTATAACTAAAACTATCCGTAAGGTAATGTTAGCTTCACAGTCTTACTCGTCAACGTAAAAGCAATACCCACAGAGCAGTGCAATATCAGTCAATAAATAACCTATTAGCATCCTTTTGTCCATGTAATGCTAGTTATCAATACAATGTGGAAAGCCGGTCCGATTTGCTTATTTCACGACAATCATAATGTGATGCCAATGTTGTTAATTTTTCAATTCACCTAAAATGGCGTTTTACACATGGAGGCTGAAAGTTCCTGACCAGCGCACCGTTAACTAACGTTATAGTTAGGAACCGACCGAGCTAACTTAGCCGAAGCAGCTAGTCCATATAACCCAACCCGGGGATTCCGGTGGGGACAATACATTTTAATTATATTTAGCTAACGTTATACATGATATTAAAGAGCTACCTACGTTTCTGTCGCTACCGAGTTCCCCCAACAAACATTACGACTGACTACACAACCTGGCGAGTGTGTGTAAGACAAATGAATGGTATAGCTACTAGCTAGCTAGCTAGCCAGCTAGCGCGCTCGCTAGTTACCCAAAGCTAACGTCACGGGTAATTAAGCTAGCTGCCGTTTACCACCAGCTAACTACCGTTAGCTCGCAAGCTGTCTGCTCTTCTAGTCGAAGGCTTTATTACCTGTCTGGCTCGTTGTACTGCATCAGCAAAAGCGTCGTTTTTCATCCCAGCACCGACTCCGTTAGTCGGCAGACCGCCGTAATCAGACATGCTGCTCACAAGAGGCAAATAGACACAGGGGGCAGGCTGGGTAGCTTCGGCCGGATCGAGCTGCGCAGAAGCGGGAAGGCTAAACAGGAGCGTACGGGGGACACCAATGTGCGTACCACGCCGTCTTAAAATAGCCAATCAAAGAATCCTAACCCCGCGTCCTTTCTTCTTCTCCTCCAGCATACAGAAACACACCGCCACCTCCTGGGGTGTAGGACCAGTGTAGATCAGGAGCTGTGGAGGGGATTGGGCGGTATTCATGACATTTAGTTTCATAATTGTGTACTTGGCATTACTGATTTATTATGTAGCTAAACACAATGGAATAATATATTAACCACGGAGGTGGAAATTAAGACAGCAGATAAGGGGGCTTGACTACATTATTCAAGTAACTGCATTGTCTAACCAATAATAAAACAATATTATTAATATTCGTTAAGTCATTTTAGCAGATCATTTAATTACTTGTTTATTTATTTGGCTCTTATAGATACTTATGAATGTACAAACTTGTGAAATAAAGCTTTACCAAAAAGATGTGCTCAATCCTATTTGTTAGGAAACCATCAGGTCTCCATGTGAGTTGTGCCTTTTGCCATTCCAGTTGCATTTGCTTATGGTATTGTTAAACTGCAGTCAGAGTAATTGAGTGAATCAATGTGAAATGGACAGGTGTAAGAGCTAAGGATAAGAAATTCCGGCAACAGAAGGCCAACAGGCTGAGCAAAGTGGCAGTCAATGAAAAGGACACAATTTAAACCATGGCACAGTTATGTCATCAGGCTAGCATACAGACAGCTATCACTTCATTTCAGTTCTTCAGATAAAGCTCAGAGGCATTTATTAAACATCAGAAGCACCATGCATGCATTTATTGCCACTTTCCATAATAAATAATGAAACGTATCAAAAATTCATTGGCTTTACATTTCATTCTCAACCTTATGTTTCACGATACATACAAAGCAAACTCGTTGTCATGGTGTTAAACCTGCACATTGTGCGTATACATTATAGTTTTTAAAAATACTTTGTGGCACTGGACCCCGTTGTGTGTTTCAAACAAAGAAACATTTATAAAACATGAGCATTTGCATGAGAGGTTATTATGAATCCTCTACGCTTCTTGATATGGCTTTGGAAGCTCCACTCCAGTAGAATATAATGTCCTCTGTTGTGCTTTTGTTCAGTAGTAATCCTTCCAGGAAAGAGAAGATCGACTTTTTCAGTTGTAATTCAAGAGTTAGGATCAGTCATTTTTGTTGTTGTTTTACACCACATCTGTAGTATTTGTAACATTTGTTTAAGACGTTTCAATCAAAGTCCGGACTCTTTAACTCCACCAATGAGCGGCAACTTCAGGTTTCCCTCGCTTACAGAAGAGGAAGATGAATCAGTCCTCCTAGCAATCCAGTATATTCTCTATCTACTACCTAAGAGGGAAAAAACAATGCTGTAGGAATGTAACATGACTTCCAAATTCGGTACCGGTTTGATCTCAGGCAAGTTCATGCAAGTCTTCATCTGTCAATGCAGTAGCATGAGTTGATTAGCATTCACACCACTTCTGGCATGCGCTGCAACGCAATACATCACACGTGAAACTCGTCACAGCAGCTGCCAGTTTGGGGGCGGTCCAATCTGTGTTTTTTCTCTTTTCCTTTAATGGTTTATCTTTCATATCATCATAGGTCATAGGAGCATGAATCCATCCATAGCCAAGGCCAATTTCCTCATGCATAGCCAACAGATCTGTACGTGCTTTTGTCGAAAGCCACCCCAAACCATCTAAAACCTTTCCTACCCCTTCCCTTTCCCCCCCATCATACCCTCAATGTCCACTCCCAGCATTATTCTTGTGTATTCGTAGACGACGTAGGACACGGTGACAGCAGGGATGACTTTCAGGAGGTTGGGGGAAATTCCACGATAAAGTCCTGCCACTCCCTCTTGGGTCACAATGTTTTGAAGCAAGGCCACCATGGAGGGTTTATCGGCTCCCTTCAATGAAGCTGAGGGAAGAAAAAAAGTTGAGCTCCACCAACACATTCGGTTTTCTCACAACTTGGTTAGCTCAATAAGTACAAAAAGCATAGTGTTGAATTTAATGTTTCATGAAAAGACATGATAAGTCTGGAATTACATAACTGTCTTTTTTCAAAAAAATGATGTACTGAGAAAAAAAACATGGAAACATTAGTTTAACAAAAATGTTTTGATTATTACAATGACATCTTAATAATTTCACAGCATCTTGCAGTCTTCCTGAGTAGAAGGTGTTTGGAGTACAAAGCTCAGAAAATGTGTTTCAGTGAAGATTTGGTCACATTTATTGTATATATTATAAGAATGTCTGCTGAAGGTTTGTAAACCAAGAGTGAGGTATGTCAATCCAATAGCCTGTACAGTATGCCTTGCAAATAGTCAGGGGTAAATTAAAATACACACATGCTTTAATAGTTTAGCTAAATAATAACAGGGGCGTGTTGGGATTTGCCATTTAACATGCTACTAGATACATACAGATGAATAAAAGCATCATATATATGGGTAATTGAGTGGATCTATAGTTGAATAAATTATAAAAACATATAAAAAAAATGAAGAACAAGATCTGAGTAGTTAACAGTCTTTTGACAGTGTGTTGGAGCTGAACTCTGGCCCTCACTACCATCAAATTAGGGAATATATTTTGTAATTTATTCCTCCAGTAGCATTCAAAGGACTTTGAGAATCTATGACATTTCAAGTAATGGAGTATCGCCGTGGCCCGATAAAGTTACTTAGAAATAACCATCCATATCTATTAGTGTGACCACAGTAATCCTGACCTTGTGCCTGCATTCGAGTGCGGATCAATGCCAGAGGGTAACTTGCTAGCTGTCCACAGGTGCTAGAAACGGCACCGCAGCCGACCAGCACCATGACCCCGGGGTCAGCTAAACCCTGGTTCCTGTTCAGCCAGGCAAACTTCAGAGTCTGTGGAGCAGAGGGAGTGAGAAGAAGATACACAGTAATGAGATGCACCGCAACAGCTTTCTGCCCTTAGTGGCATTCTGACCTCATAGACAGCCAGGTCGATGCCGGCGTAAGGGACGATACTCAGCAGGTTGGGTACATAGCCCTTGTACAAAGCTGCTACACCTTCTCTCTGTAGGATGTGTTTGGCACAGTCTGCTATTCCTGAGTATTGGCCTGTCTTTCCTAGTGTTAGACGGGTCTTCAGCACCTGTGTGGAAAAGAGAAGAGATGGAAAGGATATGGCAAGAAAGAGGAACGTTTTTTTCTTCTCGTCATGCATTTTTCTTGACACTACACACAGTATGAATGTTGTTTTAATGTGGTTATTACCCTGATATTACCTCCATTGGGTAGATGGCTGTCTGAGCGGTAGCTCCGGCCAAAGAGCCGGCAACAAACCTCTCATGAAGCCTCAGAGTTCTTGATTCATTTCTGCTACGGATCATTTTCTTGATCTATGAGTTATAGAGGGAAAGATAGATAGAGTAAGGCTAATTTCCAAAGCTTCATCATAGACAGACGACAATATCCTTTCAAATTGATAGAAAATAGATTTAGCAATGTCTTAAGACATCGAAAGACATTTAAGGAAATATGCTTCATTCACTTTTCGAGAAGATTGACACCAATCTCTTTTGTGTGATTAATATGAACAAAACAGACAGCTGTCAATTAGCCTAGCTTAACATAAAGACTGGAGACACGGGGCAACATCTAGCTTGGCTTTGTCCAAACGTAATAAAACAACTCTTATGGACTGAAGCAGAGAGAATAACAAAGAGAATCTGAAGTCACTGCCAAAGCCTGGATAATAGTAAGAGAACATAATTGAGATAGAGATTGAAGATGAATAAATGTTTAGAAGTGTAAAAAAAAATACTAAACATAAGTGAAGGTCTCTCTACCTGTTCATAAGCTGTGAACTTGATAGCAGTTTCTGGAGCAATCTTTAGCACGTTGATTCCATTGCCCCTCCACAGCGACCGCAGTCCTCCTTCTTTGATCATGTACTGAAAACTGCTCAGCACATTCCCTTTAAATTCAATGAAACCATTCACCTGGGAGAACAGAGTCAGAGAAAAAACACTTAACACATCAGCATGAATAGTCCTGTGGTTCAGACTGACCTAAGAGATGAGATCATAACTGCTAACTGACCTGTCGGAAGACTTTGATGCGGTCTAAAGGGGCCGTCCCGGTCCGAGATACACATCCGGCAATGCCTCCGGCCATCAGCTGCCGCCACACATAGCCAGACTTCTTCTCCTCTTCAGTAAATTCATCAGGAACTGTCAGCTGCTCTCCTATATCCAACATCTACTGAACCCGTGGTGAATGGAAAGAGGATCAGAAATTATGATGACAAAGGGGAGAAAGTAAAATAGAAATAGTTTAAGAAAAGGTTGTCTGTCAGTCATAGGCATGACAATCTACTGGAAGGGCCATTTTCCTGGTTTTCTTTGTTGAACTGTATGTTATCATCACTGTTATTATATATTGTGTGTGTGACCTCACCATTGAACGTTTCCAGTAGCGTGCTACGTCCTCCATGTTGGTGAGGGGCTTGAACAGGAAGAAGTCCCGCCACTCATTCCAGTCAATGGTCATGGTACCGTCTTTGTCCATTCTGTGAGACAAACACAGGAATAAATAATGAAAATCATTAGGATCATTCAAGTACCTAATGTGTTACAGAGGAGGGATCAATCATTCAGAAATGGCAATGAGGAATCCTTTAATGTATGAGAAGACATGTCTTGGTTTACCACAATAACCTATCAGAGGAACTGAAAATACAAAACTAAAACTATTATTAAGACATTAAAGCATTAGATGCGCTGCCTACTGTGATTAAACGGAACATTTAGTTCTAAAAATGTGTTATAGTAATCAGCACTTCCTATTCTAGATGAAGGAAAGTTGTGAAAACCCTAGTCTTAGGAAATTAAACATACCCTTAAGAAACAGCATTAGAAAAGAAGACACATCTTCGGAGTCTGTAATTGTGACATTATTTCAAAGAATAATATTAGGGGAAGCAACCAGTTTTAAGAGGAAGTGGCTTTATTGTGTTCACTTTTAAAGAGAGAGAAGCTGAAAGCAGTCCATTATATTACAAACACACTGTCAGTGGAGCCAATATCAAGGTAAGATATATTTAAAACGGCATGACAGCCCAGAAGGAAAAGAACTAGGCTGATGCACACACATTTGTTGTTCTTATTTTAGATCCTAATGTGATGATAAGATATTAATATTTGTGTGCAGACCTTTGCAGAATCCTGGAGGCATTCTTGAGGCTGATTTCCACACCAACGGTGCGAAGAGACTGCTGGATCTCCGCTGCATCAATCTCACCTGCAAATACCCACCAGTCAGACCCAGTTAAAGAAAGAGAGATAATAGCATGGAAAGAAAATATCTCAATGTGAACACTTTGTTATTGTGTCATTAATTATTGTTCAAACTGTTGGCTGCTACACACCGTCATTGTTCTTGTCCAGATTCCTGAACATGAATTTGAGATCTTTTTCATGGGCTCGGAGATACTGCGTGAACTCTTCAAAATCCAGTACTCCATCCTGGTTGGTGTCCCCAGCTTTTACAATCTGAAAACACAAAGAGAAGGGTCAATGAAAAACAAAGCTCTTAGCATTGAACAGATATTTGGTCAAAAAAGTTACAGTTTGCCAGATGGTACGTTTTAAGCACTGCTTAATGCTTAAGTCACAGTAAAAAAAACAATGTGCCCACATGGAACTGGTCAGAGAGTTGCCTGGCCAATTATTTTTACTGAAATAAAAATATATATAATTAAGCCCACCAACACATTCCTAAAAAGATCAGTTTTCACCTCTGATGAAATCCTGTTATTAGATATTTTCAGAAGGTGGTCCCAGACATATATAATTCATTGTCTGACATTCAGTCTAAATTAGTGGTTCCCTAACTGTCTAAGTTGCACAAGTCTACTGGTTGTAGTCAATGCAACCAGAAGGTGAACATTTCCCCCGTTGTATTTGTATCAATTTGCAAGTTTAGAGAAACATCTTTAAGTAACTTTTGTATCAGCTTTAACCAAAATATATTTTGGTTGAAAAAATACAAATTGCAAATAAGAATGTAAACAAAACCAATACAAAATTGTCAAGAAGAAAAGCTGAACAATGATCTATATGTGAAAAGAGATCAAGTGTAGGACCATGGGAAAGGTCGTCATTCTCATCTTACAAAGTCCTCCTTCTTGTACGAAAATAGACAACATGCTGCCCTTTACATGTACACACACACACACACACACACACACACACACACACACACACACACACACACACACACACACACACACACACTAATCTAAAACCTTAACTTTAAAAAAGGTACTTTGTGGCAACATACAATTTGTACCAAGAAGTGTAAACCTGTTGATGTCCCAACAATGTAAGTGATATATATTCACATACACACAAATGCAACATGATGTCAGGGACAGATGTATAAATAGCACGCCAATTTTAAGAGTATTTGACTTGCACTGTTTATGCTTTTTGAGTTTCATTTAGTGACTCATTCTCATTCTTAACTCTTCAGATAGGGAAGGACTCTCATCGTGAATCAGTCAAGGGTTGACTTTTTGTTTAACATAGAAACAAACCCTAGTCTTCTTCTGGGTAAAGTCATGGGTTTGTATGACGCAACCATCAAACCCAGGGTTGTCAAACTCAAATACACAGTGGGCCAAAATTAAAAAATGGGTACTAGTCGAGGGCCGGACTGGTTCAATGTTTATTGCAAAACGTATTGCAATGAACCTATTGCACATATTAAACCTGGAACTAACAAAGCTTAAATGATTGCCTATAAAAACAACATTAAACATGAAATAATCAGTTGCATTCATTTCTTACGGCTCTATCCGCAGCTTTACCGGAGTCATTTCTTATGATTACATTTTTCCACAGGCCAACAACAGCTTCAAAAAAACTATTTCCCTCAAAGAAAAAACCAAACATGTCCTGTTGTCGTGAGAAAAAAGGGCAGAAGGAAACATCCATTGAAACTCAGTTTGCTGCTCTGTGATGCGTTCAAGCAGATACTTGGCATCTCATCTTGGGTGCAAGTTCATCAATGTTTGGGGTCAGGGTCTGAGCTGAGGAAATCCTCAGGGTTGAGTGAAGGTGTGCGTGCAAAATACCGGTGGGCCAGATCTAATGGTAATTAAAAATTATCCTGCGGGCCGAAATTAAATCCACCAAGGGCCTGATTTGGCCCCCGGGCCTTGAGTTTGACACATGTGGCCTAAGCCATTCCAATATTAATTAAGACATTTTATGCCACCTTACATCTGGGATATAAACACCTTTTTCCATAGCTTTACGGCTGTTTGAATGACAACATGCAAAAGAAATGGGAGTAAGTACAGTAAGTCTTCTTACCAAAACAAACTGTTTAAGACAGACTGAGAGTAGACAGAGAGACTGCGTGTATTCACAACAAAAACACATGTACAACAGGTTAAACCACAGAGTTGGTTTAACAATGACCATATCACTAGCAACAAATTATTGCAAAAGTTTGTGTGTGTGAGATGCAGGTGTCATACCCTTTCCACGGAGCGTTTGGAAAGTCCCCTGCCTGCCAGTCCTGTCCGCAGTTCAAGGAGGTCGATGTGTCCATCTTTGTTGACGTCCAGCTCCTCAAACAGCTCTGCCCAGATCTTCTCCCTGTCCTGGTCCGGATCAGGGGGGGTGCTCTCCTGGCAGTGCGCCCAAGGGAACCATGTCCATTGGGGTCTCATAGCTGTTGCCAGTCAGAATCTGCTGATGGGAAACCAGGGCATCAATTTGCACACTCACAATGGACAGTTTTACTACAATGCATGCGCAGAACCAGATATGTTGTCTGTTTTATAACAGAAAACCTGGTGCCTACATTTACCACAATGCAACTGGACTGCAGACAGTTTAGTTGGAGGTTGGGGAGAGTTATACTCCAAGGTTACACTACTGTTGGATACTGTAGACTAAAGGCTCAAGCCCTAAGTAGACATGAGGATAATCCCAGGGGAAGAATCGGTTGAATACATTTTATTATTGCTCTTAAGATGTTTTTGTATTTCCTGTTAAAGGACAATTTCACCTTTTTCGGACAACAATTATTCAACTACCAAACGACCAAAAATATGTCAAGTTTGAATGGACCACAACTAAAGATGTATGTACCATAGAGGGTCATGAACAGACATACACAACTATTTTTTAAGGGGTCATTAGCCAATTCAGTTAGGAAACCACTGATTCAAACTTAATTTTAATATATTTGGTTATGTTTTGCTGGATATACATTTCTGTTATTTGGTCCTGTGATACAGGGAGATGGTGCCAGCAGCCAGCCGGGCACCATAGCCTTCAATTTGTATTACATAGATCTGGATTGTATTAAAAATGTACATAAGGTCTCTCTTCTGTGTCTGCAATCTGAATATTAATTTAAGAAATTATATTATACGATTGTGCAGCCAGAGTTTTTTTATTAAAACATATTTCAAACTCTGTATTTTTGAAAATCTAAGGAATATTTTTGATTTGCCAAACACACAGGGGATTGGAGGAAATAACGGATTAAAGTATTAGGTGTTTCCTATGTATCGATCCTTGCGCAGGTCGATCCACATTCCTACAGTTGCCACGAGCGATTTAGCTTCCCTCTAAAATCATGACGGCGTTAAACTTGTGTCTCACGCTGTTATGTTCGCTGTTATGGTCTTATTCCAAACCCTTGAGAGACCATTTTGTCACACACTCACTGTTATCTCCAAACCGAGCCGCTGCCCATGGTACTGTGCAGGAGAACCCGCGAGTCCGGGGCTCAGTCCACTGTCCTCAAACCGGATTAATGGGAACGGAAAACGAGCAGCTCCGTCAGTATTCAGCAGGTCCCGTGGGTTCTCTGTGTTCGCCACTACTGACCGCTCTGTGGTTTAAATTTCACTCCGAAGTTTGTTGAGAAAGCAGGAAGGGAGAGGCACGCAGCCTCCTCCCCGCAGCGGCTCTTGGCTAAATCAGTGTTTTTCAAAGTGGGGGCCCCGACCCCCCGGGGGGCCGCCAGGGGGCGCCTTGGGGGTCACGCAAAGTTTGAGGGAAGGGGGACATTTTCTTTTTTAAAGAAGTTACATTTAAAAATTTTTTTTTTTTAGATGTTATTAATAACTGCATATCTACCAATCTATGTGTCCTTTGATGCCAATCTTTTTAATCTTTTTTGTTTTTAAATCACACGACCGCCCTTCAAGCCAATCAGAATCGAGCTGCCGCTACTGAGAGTGAAACTGAAGAGGTTTCTCAATACTCTAATTTCCCCTCCTCGACTCCTTTCCTCGACTCCTATCCTCGATACTTAGTCCCGCCCACAGGAGATGCGAGCGGAGGACTGAGGAGGCGAACCGAGGAGAGAGGAGGGGAAGCAGCAGGCGGTTAGAGAAATGAGAACTCCTCTCCTCTGAGCGGTCATTTTAAAGAGACCTCCATTAATGATGACAGGAGGCACAGCAGCCCTCTGTCTGATAGACAGATGTGTTCATGGTGACTTATATATTTACTTTTAATTAATTGACAGTGCGATATAATGAGACAATAACAGGCTACAGATGCGGACATATACACACTCATATATTTATATAAAAATATACAATTTCAGAATCAAACAAGTATGAGAGCACTCTCATAATAACGTAACACAATCAGAGACTGGATATATATCCCCCCTATGGTCGCTGAAATGGGGAATAGAAACTAAACGGTCTTGGAAAAATATCGACTCTTTGTTTGTAGATATCTACTTAACTACAGTATACAAATACAGAGAATAATGTGGGCCTGTTATACTGAGTGATATATATTTTACACACTGCTCTGCTTTCTGCACGGACCTCACAGCTGTTCTCACTGTAAACATCGCGTCGCCGTTACTAAAATAATATCCAGGGGACGCATGCAGAGCTGTCATTGGCTGAGATATAGTGATGCAAACACAGGTATGGTGAAAAAAGAGAGAACTATTCGAAGCAGAAAAAAGCAGCGTAATATACCATCTGACAATGGCCTGTGCTATAATTCTTCAATTAACTGGCTATTCTTTATAATTTACTCAG
>NW_011353015.1:113186-116168 GCF_000735185.1 Notothenia coriiceps
CCAATTAAAAAAAAAAAAAAAAAGTGTTTATTTTCCCCCAAATGTATGCAAGTGCAATAACACTGGAGATCACCTTTAATGAGTTAAGGGACAATGGTTGTGAGACTGGTCCAGGTGATGTGATTGAGCAAAGTCTAGAGGGGGTACTTGAAGAAAAGAAAATCTGGCACATATTTTGAGAGTAATTGCATCTTTTAGTTAACAGGGAAAATAAAGCTACGAACACTTATAGATTTAATAACAACAGTCTTCAGAATCACATCAAGAGGACCTCGGTTAGAAAAGGTTCAGCAGCACAGGCTGAGGACAGATTCTATGTCACATTTTGTATAGTAGTGGCATTCCAGTTGGCGGTTGATTCTATCTGCCCTCAGCACATGAAGACATCTAAATATACAGTGGGGCAAAAAAGTATTTAGTCAGCCACCAATTGTGCAAGTTCTCCCACTTAAAAAGATGAGAAAGGCCTGTAATTTTCATCCTAGGTATACCTCAACTATGAGAGACAAAATGAGAAAAAGAAAATCCAGAAAATCGCATTGTCGGATTTTTAAAGACTTTATTTGCAAATTATGGTGGAAAATAAGTATTTGGTCAATAACAAAAGCTCATCTCAATACTTTGTTATATACCCTTTGTTGGCAATGACAGAGGTCAAACGTTTTCTGTAAGTCTTCACAAGGTTTTCACACACTGTTGCTGGTATTTTGGCCCATTCCTCCATGCAGATCTCCTCTAGAGCAGTGATGTTTTGGCGCTGTCGCTGGGCAACACGGACTTTCACCTCCCTCCAAAGATTTTCTATGGGGTTGAGATCTGGAGACTGGCTAGGCCACTCCAGGACCTTGAAATGCTTCTTACGAAGCCACTCCTTCGTTGCCCGGGCGGTGTGTTTGGGATCATTGTCATGCTGAAAGACCCAGCCACGTTTCATGAAGATGAAACGTGGCTGGGTCTTTCAGCATGACAATGATCCCAAACACACCGCCCGGGCAACGAAGGAGTGGCTTCGTAAGAAGCATTTCAAGGTCCTGGAGTNACCTCTGTGCTGCAGGTGGTGTGTGTGGGCTCCTTCTCCCAGACGCTGCGCCGCTACACCAGTCTGAACCACCTGGCCCAGGCCGCCCGCGCCGTGCTGCAGAACACCGCCCAGATCAACCAGATGCTCTCAGACCTGAACCGGGTGGACTTTACTAACGTGCAGGTTAGTGCCAGTTACAACTGCACACGAGTGTTTTAGTTTTTTTATCACTTTACTTTTTATTATATAAAATCATTACAACAGCAGCTGTGCACGTACATGACAACCCAAACAAAATAATGAATGCAATCCATGGAGGATCTTTACTTGCAGCGGCTCAGGAAGAAAGCCCTCAGGATTACAAAAGACCCCCATCACCCCAGCCACAAACTGTTCTGTCTGCTGCCGTCTGGCAGGCGGTACCACAGCATCAGGGCAAAGACCTCCAGACTCAGGGACAGTTTCATACCACAGGCCATACGACTATTAAACACCTGAACTTAGAAACAACATCCATAACATTCATCTGGCTGCTACTTAGAAATATGATATATTAGATAAATGATTCCTATCACTTGTACTATTTCACTATTTCACTTTTTTTACTATTTTTCCTTTTGTATTTACTATTTACTTGCACTATTTGTTTCTGTTTATCAGTTTTATTGTGTTGCACTGTTGGAGGAGCATGTGACATAAGATTTTCATCGTCATAACTACACTGTAGCTATGCACGCATGACTAATAAAAGCCTTGAACCTTGAATACAGCTATAGATAGAAATACAGAGATAATATAAAATAAAATAAAAATGCAGTCGGGAGTCACATTCTCATCTTGAACATTGACCATTTCTCCCATTTCTCTTCATATTGTGTTTCTTGCCGTCTCAGTCGATATTCCATTATGTGAATTTCCTCCACGATCTCCTTCCATTGTTCCATAGTAGGAGGCTCCACCTTGCACCATTTCCTAGTTATGGCCTTCTTGCCAGCTATCAACAGTATTTTTACAAAATATCTATCTATGTAGTGAACATTTCCCTCTGTGAAATTGCCCAGATAGAGTACCATCCATAGGAACCTCATATCTCAGTATCTTTCGCAAAACCTTGTGTACCGATTCCCAGAACTTGAGCATTTTTTGGGTATTTCCAAAATATGTGTGCATGGTTGTGAGACAGCAGTGTAACCCTCCCCCCCTCTCAGGAGCAGGCTTCCTGGGTGTGTCAGTGTGGAGACAGCGTGGTGCAGCGGCTGGAGCAGGACTTCAAAGTGACGCTACAGCAGCAGAACTCTCTGGAGCAGTGGGCCTCGTGGCTGGACGGGGTGGTCACCGAGGCCCTGAAGCCCTACGAGCAGAACCCCAGCGCCCTGCCCAAGGCTGCCAAGGTGTTCCTGCTCAACTGGTCCTTTTACAGGTGAGGGGGGGACAAAACGTGATATTACATTACATTTAGCTGACGCTTTTATCCAAAGCGACTTACAATTACAGGTACATTCTCCCTGGAGTAACTGAGGGCTAAGTGCCTTACTCAAGGGCACACTAGTGGTGGTGTTCCAGGAGGGATTTGAACTCACAACCTTCTGATCTTCAGCCCACCTCACTATCCATTAGACCACCACAATCCATTATGGGACTTGTTTGACGTAACATGAGTGTGGGGAGTGACGTAAAATTTACACATAATTATTCGGTGTTTTAATTTCCTTTCAAACTGTGAAAATTTTAATTGGAAACATAAAATAACATCCATCAAATAACATAAATATAAACACTAATAAGATATCTATGAGATCCTAACTAATATAGACAGAAGAAACTATACATATTTACAAATGCACAATCCATAAATACTATAATTTGCGTCATTACCGAACAATAGTATAGACGACACTGAGGTCAAACCCTAACTTAATGTAAACTAGCATAGATTAGAAGTAATGAGAACTAGTTCAGTT
>NW_011353015.1:116207-135004 GCF_000735185.1 Notothenia coriiceps
GGGGGGGGGGGGGGAAAGAGGCGCTTGTCAGGAAGAAGCAACAATAAGTAAGGTCAGAGTCTGTTTTTCTTTTTCTTTTAAAGTCTGACATTTAAAACAGTTTGGTAATAATGACTACATTCAAAATGTTATGTGAAAGGGATAATGTGCAGCAAAGGCAGTCATTATTAAAAAAGAACACTGGACAGGGGGTTAAGTATTCAACTAAGCCGTGTAATAAGGATCATTTAACATCCACAGCCCTGTTATGGATAAAGCTACTGAGGAACTGCCTTTTAGCTAAATACCTGAAGCAACAAACTTTCATAACAAATCCGCCAATATTGTAGTTGTCAATCCTTAAGTCATTTCCTGTAAGCAGTAGTTAAATAGAAAAATAGACAACTTTTTCTGTCTAAAAGGGCTGCGCACCAGTCTAATTCAATAAATATTGGCCTATTTTTGCATTTGTAGAACTGGTGCATACTATAACCTGGTATGGAATCAACAGAGAAGCTTATAAATACCTTGATGCGAACCATCTCCTCTGGGATGTTCATCAAGGCGCCTGTCAACCAGTTCTCCAGACTCTTGGCAAAGTTGCGGATGGCCTGAGTTAAGGCACCTGAGGGAGGGATGGTGGAGAAGTGAAAAGGATAGAACAGGGAGTTATCAATTATTTCTAACCACTTCGGTATGTATCCATCATATTGAGGCCAGCATGCTGTAAAATCGTGATTGCCTCACAGAACACTTTTCTACTCAGGCCTCTTACGGGCCTTACTAACTCACTGGGGATGGGTCTCAGCACATCAGAGATGAGGATCTCCACCAGGGTCTGGTAGAGCAGGTTGTCACACTCCTTGGTCCAGCGCAGCACCGGCTCGTACTTACACAGCACCACCAGGCAGGATTTGGGCAGACGCTTCTCCGACTCATTGTGCCTGGGGAGAAGACGACACAGCGTTCATACCGAGTGGAGATACTCTGCATGTGCTAGTATTTCTTTCATCACATTGTAGTATTGGCCCTTACAGGTTGAGGGATTCTGTGTCGATGCTCTGGCTGAACCTCCAGAAGGATTTCCACAGCGTCTCCACCAGGGTGAACTGGAGGTTGACCATCACGTCCATAATGGCCTGTGGGGATCACACACAACACCACAGAGGTGAGTCCACACACTTCTGTTTGAAATGCTGTGTATGTGGAGAGAGAACAGTCAGTGTGTTCGTCCTGTCTCTGCCTACCTCACAGTGTTCTCTGTAGAGCGTCTGAAAGGCCTTCAGGTGTTCTACGATGATCCCGTCAGGCAGGGGCCGAGCTTGCAGATCGATTTCCACAAAGTCAGGCAGCGGCCTCGATGCTTCTGATTAAGAGAGAGCAGTTGTTCACTACTTGTTTACGGAGTGCCAGGAACAGAATCCTTGAACATTATGAAGTGTACTCATTTTAAACATAACTAGAAGAGACCTTTTTTAGAGGGCTTACCCAGAAACTGTTGATACTGTTGCACCTGAGCTGAAATATCACAAAGTCCTGAGGCCTGCTGACCCAGCCCACCTGCTGTGCCATTGGTGATCCCCTGTGCCTTCTGAAGTGGCTTCAACCTATTAGAAAAAGTTAAGAGTACACATCAATCAGAGCAACAGAAAAAGCCACAGGGAATACATAAATGTTTAAATGAAAAGTGCATATATTATACAGAAATCACGAAAGAGGGATTTTTTTAGCTGCCGGTTGCAGTTTTTTGGTTTAAAATAAGTCCCTCCTCCTGCATGACTCTTCTTTTCCCCCCTCTGTGCTCAGCACTTCTCACCAGAAGAACCCAGGCATGTGCATGCGCTCATACAGTATGTAAGTATGGAAATGACCGTCCTGAATAATTTCGCAAACTTGTAAACCTGTAAAGCCCTTAGAGATGACAGACTGTGATTGGAGACTATTGCAATACATAAACACGAGTTTGAACTAGCTAAAGCCGTGAGCCTTTGTCTACAGCAGTGTTTCTCAAATACCTCATTCACACCAACGCAACTCCGGTTCAAGCTCCGTGCTAGAGCTTTTCAGGTTCAGAACCGGTTCTTCGGTTTAGCTCCGGTTGCTTTCACACCGCCCAGAGTCCGGCTGGTGCTGCGTCATTGCGTCATCGTTTGCGTCATGACGTAACCGTTTGCGTGCCTGCTTCATAAAGCCAAACCGCGCGGAAACCCCTCACAGCTGACACCGACAACAACAACAATGGCCGATTGTGCTCCAGCTTCCTCTGTAACTCTTTGGAAGACCAAATTCCCAGTAGGTAGCTGGTCTCTTCAGTGGACCACTGCTGCTTGTTAAGTTTCTCCATCGTTGTGTACAAACTGGATAAAACGCGGGCTTTTTGTTGTTGTTCAGGAGTTGATCCCGCCCCTGCCCCGCCTCGACGTAAGCGTGACGTATGCAGTGCTTTTGCTCTGGCCGGACAATTTTTTGGTGCTCGAAATGAACCAGATTCCGGAGCTAAGAGGCTGCTCCGCTGCGGTGTGAAGAGGAAAACCCGGTGCTTTTCAAGCTCCAGCTCTGAACCGGCCCTGAAACACCGTTTGTGTGAATGAGGTATATGTGTGGTCCGCGGACCACTGGTGGTCAGTGAGCGCCCCCTAGAAGGAAGTGGCAGGTTTTCTCCGGTTGTGTATTTTCAAATTCTAGCTCACTCGAGCCGGTTTCTCAAATGTACCTACCCACCTTTAAATTGTCTGCACTCTCGCGGGAATAGCTCCGCAATGGAGCGAATTTAAGTTTAACTTTCGATTGCATGATATAGCCCAGCGCAACACCTTCGTCACACATGTTGCCACCTGTTTGTACCATTTTCAGGCGATTTGTAATCTGTTCTCTAAAAACGATATGTTTTTGGATATTTGTGGAGTTAGGTGGTCCGCGATTGTTTTTTTATTGGTTAAGTGGTCCTTGGTATGAAAAAGTTAGAGAAACACTGGTCTACAGGTAGCAGAAAAGCTAAATGATTAGAAAAATGATTCTCCATATCTACAAATGCTTTGCCAACATTGTGAGACTTTCTTTTGGAAAAGTCTGCCTGTCTCTTTTGGGGTTGATTTGAAGTGATGACAGTTGTTGCCAATGCTGAAATAGCAACTTTTCAAGAGGACTTTCAATCAGTAAATTAGCATTGTACCATCTGAAGGAGCGTGCACACACATCTGCGAAACAGCCAATAGGAACACTCTCTTAAATGACATGGCCAAAGTCTACTGTCACATGCAAGGAAGTGCAGATGTCTAGTTCTCTCTCACTAAACTCGAAATACTGTAAAATATGCTGAAAACTGATTATGGAATATTTGGGCAATGATGCTTCAAGAAACGGCCTAACCCAGCTTTAAGTAATGTAATACACCCATAGCCACAGGGACACAAGTACGCAGTGGGGTGTGGATACCTGTTTTTCTGTGAGAAAGGCTGCTGCCTCAGCGCCATGTGCTGCTGTTCGTCCATCAGTCTGAGCAGCGGGGACCCAGATTTGATCCTCAGGCCGTAGTAGTGGTACTTTGAGTTCCCTCTGAAACACACACCAACAGTTATGACAATGCCCTCAGATGCATTTCTATAAAACTCTAGTGTATGTGTTAATACCTGGTCCCCAGTCTCCGCGTCCGGAGCCCCATGAAGACGGACCTGATGAGTTTGCCGAAGGATGCGGCGTTAACAGGTTCTAGTTTCTGCTCCTGGCAGTGCAGCAGGTAGTGGTAGTAGAGGGTGCAGCGGGGTAAACTCACCCCCTCCGCCCCCTCGTAGTTATCACACAGCCACTGCACCTAAAGAAGATGGTCAGATTTAATTTCCTGAACTTAAATCTTCTTATAGTGTAATCAGTTTGTTGTTCACTTTTTTACTCACAGTAGCAGGTGGGGCACGAGAGTTAGGGCTGGAGTAACTCTGTCCTCCTCCACCTGTTGCTCCGCCTCCCAAAACGTAGCCTCCCTGAATGACATAGCCCCCTCCGCCCGCAGAGGCTCCGCCGCTATTGGCTCCAGCTGTTGCCACAGAAACGGGCTGCGAGGTCACAGAGCCGGTGAGGTCTGACTCAGAGCTGGGCGTGGCCTCATAGTAGGACGAGGAGGTGGGGGGCGTCTGGGAGTAAAGGGGCGAGTCGGAGAAAGGGTAGCTGCTCGATCGACTGCACACACACACACATAAATAAATACAGATAAACAAAGATGTGTGTTAAGAAAAGCAAGCGTAATTGCTTCATCGTTATATACATTTTTCATGCAAAACCTGTTATCGTTAACCTCACAAATATGGAGATTGCACACAACATGCACACACAGCAGGTCCGTCTCTACTCACATGGAGGACGTGGTAAAGGTGGTGTCTCCTCCTCCGTCCACATACTGCACCTGACCGGAGTACACATGCTCCACCTGGACAACGAGCAAACAGGGGATTAAAGCAGCTTCATTGACAAGCTGTGAACCCAACATTGACATATTACCACACAAGGTTATGGCAAACTTGCGAACAGTATTTATTTACACATCCAGGACCACAATGCAACATTAGCATCTTTTTGGAGTCGTGTATGTGTCCATCTGAGAAGTGTATTATTCACTCTTCTTATAGCTCTGTTTTTGGTATTCCTCTCACAGTGAGTTCCATGGCATTTTCTGTGTGTCATTATTTGCAGAGCAGGAAGTGTATAATGGGCTTTAAGAGCAATGAGACGCCCTAGTATGCTTCACATTTACCGTAATAAATAGTGTGCAGACTTGTCAAGACCTGAATAAATGGCGTCCTTAGAAACATGTTGGTCTTCGGTTAATTTGGTCACCAGGTAGCAATAGTGGCAATACGGATATAACCTGTTCAAACGTTTTAAATATAAAGAAATCGTTTTTTTGCACTGCTGTTTGACTCTAATGTGCCCTTTGGACACCTTTGGAAAACATTTGGGATCGTTTTGGATGTGTTATATCCACAATAACTACTGTTAATAGAACCACAAAGCTGAGCCATAGTTACCTATATTTAGCTTGAAACAATGAGTGTAACAAAATAATAAATACAAATAATTAATGTTCCTTCTAATACTACAGATTTTTTTGTTCTAATTCTTTTTATCCTTTATTTAACCAGATAAAAAAGCATTGAGATAAAATCTCCTTTTCAATACTGACCTGGCCAAGAAGGCAGCAACGTTACACATAAAACATAGAATACAGAGAACATAACTAGGAAAACAAAAGACGAATTACTGAGTGCTACGCTCTTTAACTGGCTCAGAAGAGGCCGAGCAGGCACAATTTCTGTACCCTGTTTGACTTCTTCCCATCGTAACCTTTGTACATAAAATGAAGCAGTAAAGATGAGGGATTTTCTGGGTAGACATGACAGTTTGAATATAATTATTAGGGAACACAACTAAGAAGTATTAGGATAGCAGTCTGCCATTTAAGACAATTGAAAGGTGGTGGTCCACAAACACTCCTAACAGCAGCAGGACCTGCAGAGCTCAGTGTTCAGGTACATGTCAGACAGCCTGGGGAGGCTGCATTATGGAGGTTTAAGACATTCAAATAAGGAAAACATGTAATTCTCTAGTTTCCATATGCCTGTAAAAGTGGACAAAGCCATTACTAATACATGCCATTGCACTTGAATTGATTGCGTCTACGGTTTTTTTCCTTGTCTGTTTACCTCCTGGTTAATGTGCACAGACTGCAGGTTGTTGATGTGGTCAGACTGAATCCTCTTGGCTGCTTGCAAAACTGACCTCTGCAGGTGAGTAAAGCCACAGTATCAGATGGAACTCTGGGTGATTTACCATGTGTTTAAATGAATGTTGTTTGAGTTTATATCGGGGTATTACCTGTTGGCTGGTCTGCACTGGTTGGACCACCTGAGCAGGAACACCTGAGGCTGGCGGGCTGGAGTCTGACAGGCTGTCGTTGGAGTGAACAGAGCCCTCTATGGATGGAAGACAGGGTTCATCAGATATTTGAACAGAATCGAGGGAAAAGCCCAGACACTATTACCACAAAGTTATGTACTCACGACACACTGCTTCCAAATCGTAATAACAACCATCGCAGAACATATTTTAGCAAAGTTCTCAGAGGAGACTGATAGCAGGGAGGTTAAAAAGTGTCTGTCTGTCCCACTCTGCTTCCATCCTTATATCTTGCATGCAGCAGGACAGCCTTGGACAGCTAATCTCCCCAGATGGAGAGAGAAATCAGTCCATCTTGTAAACATGCAGATCAGATGAGAGAGGGAAATGAGAGATACACGAGGAGGATGATGGAGGGAGGGAGAAAACAGAGGGTGGAGGGCGGGAAGAGAAGAGGGTAAGATGTACTTCTTTGTACCCTTCAAATAAAATGAAGACATTATTCTAACTGTTTTCACCATGCTACTTTTACTTCAGTTAATATATTTACGTTTTAGCCAGCACAGCCAACCCCTCAATGTAAAGTTGCATTAGGATAAGGTCTCAATACTCAATTATAGGTCACAATGATAACATTATCCACTTTTGTGCAACATATAGACATGACCTCAAATGTTTACATGATCAACTTTTTGACAAAAGCTCCTGTCTGAAAACATTTTAGGTTAACGCCAAAAGAGAGAGGAGTTTAGTTTTTTGTGTGTCCTTTAACAAAGAAACAGGTTTAAATATCCTAGGCTCGGGGAATCTAAAAACAATAGGTTTAAAATCCAGATCCAGGGATTTCTTAATGCTCTTAATGTTTTTTATTTTTGTAAAGCACTTTGAATTACCTTGTGTTGAAAGGTGCGACATAAATAAACTTGCCTTGCCTTTATCTAACTTGTATTACTTTGCACTTAGTTAACAAAGGTCCTAAGTACCACTGAAACTGGATTGGCAGTTTAATGCCTGTTGAAATAAATGACTTTCTACCCCTGTGTGAAAAGGTTTTTTTTAAATCAAGTTTACATTATTTTAACAGATCAACTTTGTGTGACTTTATTTTATATATTAGTATTCGTCAATTTCCAATTCCATTGTCTGAATATTCGTATATATATACACTTTTAAAAGTATGTAGTAAAGGGACATTATGAAGTAGCGGCTAAACAAATAAACATTTATCCCTTTCTATGTGTTACATGATACCTCCTGTTGTGTTGTTATAAAAGAAGCAGGTTTTTAGAAAGGTTCTTTATAGTTAGACTGTATTTAGTGAAAAGCTTTAAGTTCATTATTCTAACCTGCTTTCATAAACTTGGAAAAATAGAACAAAAAAGCACATAGCTCAAGCTTATTCTATTCTACATCACTTTTTATTGCAGTGTATATGAGGGAATGCCATGTTTTAATATGCAGCTACTCAACTAACTTTGAAGTCCAACTACATGAGTATGACGGGCCCCCGGCCTGTGAGTCTCACTCTGAGGAGTGCACAGTGTTACTTGATACCAGCAGGCAAAAAGATCTACGAATAGACGACCCTAAAATAAACATACAGAGAGAGACACTGCTGCTGGTGTCAATTCTCTCTCATTCCCACTAGTTAACAACATATTTATAACAAAATAGCTGATTTATTAATGACTCAGCATTTGTTTTTTTAAATGTTTGAAATATTTTGAAAGAGCAATTGTCTAAATGGATTTCCAAAAATATCTGGAAATGGTCCAAAGCCTTGGAAGCACAAATGATATTAGCTACCATAAATAATGGCTTTTTTCTGAACCGCTGTCGGACTTGCACACATAAAGACATGTTGATTAAATATAATTGAAAACATCATTATACCACCGAATACCATTTGTATTTATAATGTATGCAACTCCCTGTCAGACAGGTTAACTACAAAAGTGTTTTTAGACCCGAGATGGATTTAAATCTTGTCTTTCAAGTACCAGGAGACCTCAGTTATAGTATCCAACTTATTCAATATGTCTGACCAATAGAACGAGACCTAAAGCTATTCAATTTGCACTCATGTAAAAAAAAGGTCTATGGGCTTCTTTTTGATAAATACAAAAAAAGATTACAACATCCTTAGCAATTATTTTCAATTCATTTATGGACTGATTGTTCAAGGATTATATGATACCACCCTTAAAGAGATGGGTTGGCCCTGACAACTAAAAAGAATAGCTATCGTAGATATTTTAAAGGTGAATAAAGACAAAGAATCAAAAACAGCTCCTCGCTGCACTGTTTGGTAACTAGAATCCATCCCTATATTTTGTTCAAACTGCCAGTCTCCAACCAGGATCTAGCCTGTTGCGTACACCCCTCTCTCTATACATTGACTTGCAAGACAAACTAAGGCTTGCTTAGACTGCATGCCACATCATGCCCTCTTGCTGCTAAAACATGTGTGTGTGCACAGTATGTATTATGTAGGTATGTACCGGTCCTTCCACTGCCTCTCACCTGTAACAGTCACTATGATGTACTGAGGCGAGTTGCTCTGACCATTACTTTTCTGGACCGCAGTGTGTTGGATATCTGGGGGCACATAGTGTTGCGTGGGAGTCGTCAGAACCACTGGCTTCTGGCTGGTGGGCGGCGCTTGAGAACAAAGTGCGTCCTGTCCCGTTTTTGCGGCAGCGGACGATTGGTTCGCAGATGAAATGGTCCCAGAGGTCGGTGGGACATCGGACAGGAAGTGTGCGGTCTTTGCAGATGAGGGTGCGGTGGCACCAGGTGTTGCCATAGTTACTGTGTTGGCCTGCTGAGGCTGAAGGTCCTCCGAGTATCCAGAAGTTGCCATGGCAACCAATGCTTTGAGGCACTAGTTCTGCTGATAAAGACACAGCACTCATTAATGAAAGTGCTAGGAGCACAAAACAACACTCACTTGTTGGCATGCTATACCTCTGTATGATTTAGCCACAATCAGTGTGTGTGTGTGTGTGTGTGTGTGTGTGTGTGTGTGTGTGTGTGTGTGTGTGTGTGTGTGTGTGTGTGTGTGTGTGTGTGTGTGTGTGTGGAACATAAACGGAAGTAAGGCTTTTGTATGAGTATAACACACTAGAGCTAGAGCTTTTCCTGTCTGGTGCAGTATGAATTGCAATGCGACCTTAAGCACCATGAATACAGACATGTAATCACTATTCAAATCAAGATGTATTGGTGTTAGTGAAAACGAAACAAAGGAATGGCTAACTAAACACTTGAACATATGTGACCAAGGTCTGTCCCAGATTTCACCATCTGGAAATAAACTCATATTAATCATCTGACCCACTGTCAGTCAAAGATTAAGGCCATCCCACTGGAAGATAAACCACTCCTGCGTGAAGCAACACAGCTAACAAGACAATCAGATGATCATCCGGCACACCGTGTTCAAGGGACTCACTTGCCGTCAGACAAGTCAATGTCAGACCAAAAACTTTTTCAAAGTCACAAAAAGATTATAAAACACCCTAAACTCATACTCCGAGTTTACAGCTAATATACGTGTGGGTTACGAGGGCGGTTTCAGTGTTTTACTACATCTAATGTTTCTGATTCGCTTGCTAAGAAAAGTGAGTTGAGCAGGGGAGTCATAGCTTCCCCAGCTAGCAGCTCCCTTTGAGTTGTGACGTTAAAGGGGGCAAAAGCTAGCTGCTAGTGACTCGTGTTGGATAGTTATTAAATCAATGACCACGCAACTAAACACGCCTCGTTAAAATGTTATCGTTGTCGGAGCTGTAAGAAAACGCCTGAACATTATAACAGATGAGCCAGAAAAAGTACGGTTGCCACTCCAACACACCCGCCATCTTGTGCTCTTATCAGAGATCTGACATCGCCATAACAACGGTCTGCTTTATGAAATGAGCTAGCAACCACTTTCATCACAGACTAGATCGACCACTCTCACTTTAACGCTGACGGTTGTACAAACAAGCACACACATATACTAGGAGAAAATTAAATTATAATTCTGAAATAGTTTACTTTTTCACCTTTAATGTATCCCAATAGTGTCCTTTTTAGTCGTTTGAGCTTTTTTTCCTTAGATTTAGGCTGTTGTTGTTGTTGACTCCCGTTGCTTGGTTCTTGTCGCCAGGACTACCGTGACTATGGCGCCTTGCCTTCACCGGGGCAACTGTTGCTACCCTCCCGTCTTCGCCCCGCCCTGCACTAAATGCTGATTGGCTGACCTGGGAGGTGGTCGCCGCGTCACTAAAATAATCTATCGTTCATTGGTAGACAGTGCCTGTCTGTCACTTTCGCCAGAGTCGAACGTCAGATGACCACGATCAGCGCCATATAGACTATCTATATGGCGCTGACCACGATGAATGTTACTTTTATGATTGCTCAGGAAATCAGGCAGATTAATAGATTATACATTTATAATGGAATGACATTTTATTCACTAGATAAAATGTTTTGCTACTGCCACTTATTATCTTTTTGATATACGTTAATTCAGAGTTTTGTACTATTATATATATACATTGAATATTATTTTTCTTCTAAATACTGTGAACCTTTACACATCATGTACAACTATTATAGCACATTCTTAGCTATCTTACATTGCACATATTTCAAATCAAAATAGTATTTCTAGAATGTTTTTATTTAATTTGTTCCTATTCTATATTTGTCTATATGCAAATAGGCCAGAGGCAAATTCCTTGTATGTGGAAACCAGTTTCTGATCCTTATCTCCGCCCCCTCTATATAAATAATTCAAACGTGCAACATTTAGAAGTTCACGATTGATTTGAGTCACTGTAGTATTGCCAGTTGCCCTCTGATATCTCTCTTGGAGGCCTGTGTGTGTGCCACTTGTAGTGAACACCAAGATATAGCGCCCTAGTTATCTTCGAGGTTAGTGGATAGTGATCTCCATCCAATGCAGGGAAGAGCAGATAGCAAGACAGAGTTTTGTGATGACACACACAGCCCAACCCATTAGATGCAAGGGACAGAAAGGCCAGCAAAAGGTCACAGGTGATTCGATAGCTAAACGCTGTGTTGACATCCCTTCTGGCATCTTGGCTACTTTATCGCAAGTTTTCCTTTTTTCATTTTGCATTGTTGCCCCAAAAGGTCCATGTTCTTATCTCTTGGGGCATGACGTAGAGGGAAAGTGAGTTGAGGTTCTTCTCTGAGATGGTGAGGCCTATATATGGTGGGAGCTGCCCAGAAACAAACAAACACCTCAACCCGCCTTTGAGACACCTTACAGCATCTTTTTACTCTCACCATGTGGAAGGCAGCTCTCTTGACCCTGGGCTTGTTGGCGGTGCTGGTGGACAGGGTTCAGACCAATAACGGGCATCCCTCTTTCTACGGGGTGAAACTGTGTGGAAGAGAGTTCATTCGAGCTGTCATCTTTACCTGCGGTGGTTCTCGCTGGAGGAGAGGCATAGAAGACCCAGGTAAGCATTCATGATCATATAAATAAAAGTTTGTTTGATATGTTGTGTTTTTATATTAAGAAATGTGCCCTTCCTTTTTTGATCAGCTCTCATTGGTGAAGAGGCATATGACCCATGGAACACAAATGCCATCCCTCAACTCAACGGGGAGCAAGATCCTGCAGAGTCCCAACAAGCATGGAGAGATCAAACATTGAAAGCTGCATCTGTTGGATTCAGCCGCTCATCACGCTCACCAATCTCAGAGGAGGTGCTGGAGGCTCTACGGAGTGCAGATAGGAAAGGACGAGATGTGGTGGTCGGACTGTCCAACGCATGCTGCAAATGGGGCTGTAGCAAGAGTGAAATCAGCTCTCTCTGCTGAACCTTTTTTCTTAAATATGTTCCTGTCTAAAATGCAGAGCTCTACTTTTTTCATTTGTGATTCTTCACATGTAGATATTCCAGATCCCATCCAACTCACTTGAGTGCATGTGATGATGACTATTGATACAGGAATGTGAATGTGTACGTGTTAACTGTGATGATCAAATATTGACATGTATAATTCAATAAAGCTTTGTGTTGTTGGAAAGAAAGTCTCTGTTCCTCTCACTAATGAAAAAACTAAAATTATTTCATGCTGTTGGAACACTTCCACTTTTCTAAAGCATGGTTTCAGAAAAACAGATTTGTCAAGGATTTCGAAATGAAAGGAAGTGGTTTGTGACATTGATGAATATACAGAGGGGCCTCTGGCTGAATTATAGTTGCTTTCTGCGATTTTACAGTTGTTAGACATAGACACCACATGTGACACATTTAGACCTGTAACATACTGCCTCTTTGGAGCCTATATTGTTGGCCTTTGATTGTTTTTTTTTCATGTTGGAACACATTGACATACAACTGACCTTAATTGTTGTCAGCTTGCACTAGTGTTCCTTATATTGTGTGCAGGCCCTTAAGCCGTTCATACAGATCAATAAGTCAAGTTGTACAATTGAAAAATGAGTACACACCTTAGTTAAATGCTGATGGCCATCATTTGAAACTGACACCATCTGGTGGTCAGAAATTAAACACAACAGACAATTCATCAAGAAAAACCTTATTAGATTAAATATATGATGCACCTCAATAAAAGTAGGCACTGGAACATTATGTATTATGCTGTCTAACAAACGGAACTCTGTAGCGACTCTCATAACAGTTATCCCTACAGACAAGTCTGTCAAGTACGGAAGCCGAACATGATCAAACGGATCACCCGGCTTGATTGCAAGGCATGCAATCTCTGTCACATACCAGCTAGCATAGCAACCACACAGATCCAGAGAGATCAAACGTTTTGTATTAAGCTTCACAGATCGCCGTCATATTCTATTTAATGTTAGTCGTTACAGCTCTATTATCCATACAAAGATAGATCTACCACAGCGGAGTGACCAGGTAAAATCTTTCGCGGTACTTTTAAGATGATGCTAGCTAGCATGCTAATAGGTTGTAATGCGACTGCTATGTTATGAGTAATAATGCGCTCCATATGCACCCGTCTTTGTTGATTTGATGACAACATTGTTTTGACAGCGTGGCGTGGTGTACTCATAGTTAACGTATGATAGCGTTGTGTTGCTGTGTTCTGTGTCAATCTGTTACGTGTGAAGTATCATAACGATGCTAAGCTAGCTTGTTAGCTGTGGGAGCCAGGCGTTAGCATCTCTGCCGTCTGGGCCTCATTTGGAAAACCCTGTTCTGATTGTTGATGATGGTTGTAGTGGTTATGTATCAATGCAACGGTTACTTATTAACTAATTGACAACCAAGTAGTGGTAGTTTTAGGTTTCCTGTATCCAGAAACAGAACATGTTCATCAACATTGACGCCGTTACGTTTCCACATTGTAGACACTGATTAACATGAGTACGATATTTTCTCTAACATTAAGATTGGAAAGTTAACAGCTAACGTTAATACCGTTATTTGAATTGGTTGTTGCTATGCGTGTTGTTCTGTAATCATTGCTGCGTAGCTTACGCTACTTCTACGTGATTTGAGTAGAAACGTGCGCAGCGTTGAGGTCACAGATGGGGCTGGCTAGTTAAATGCTTACATCTACAGTCTATGGTGCTATGCAGTAGCATTCCTCATAAACAGGTTTGTGTGTGTTTGTGTCCTGTAGGATGGAGTGGCAGCCAGATGAACAGGGTCTGCAGCAAGTGCTTCAGCTACTCAAGGACTCCCAGTCCCCAGACACAGCAACACAGAGAGCTGTGCAAGAAGTATCCTTGCAACTGTGTGTATGTGTGTGTTTGTGAGGGTGAGATAAATAGGTGTGAGATTTAGCTTCACGATTGAGAGCTTGTGTATCAAAGTGGGTGATAATGAAAACTGAGTTGGTGTGTTGTCATGCGGAGGTTGCATCCTGTGCGATGATTGTATTGGTTCACCTTGTTATGTCGTGTTTGACATATCTTGATATGTCAAACACGACATAACAAGGTGATTGGGAGTAATGTGCACGGTGGTCAAATGGTTGAACTCCTTAACATAGCCTTCAGAAACTCGAGCAACTCAACCAGTTTCCAGACTTCAACAACTATCTCATCTTTGTCCTTACAAGCCTCAAATCTGAGGGTATGTATATGCACGTCAGATCAATTGCGCAGTTATTTCTGTATATAATCTCCAATTTCCCTATCTAAAAAATGTATGTATGCTCTTTTTCTCTGTTGCCCTCTCTCTTTAGATGAGCCCACTCGCTCTCTGAGCGGTCTGATACTGAAGAACAATGTTAAGGCTCACTACCAGAACTTCCCTCCTAATGTGGCTGAGTTCATCAAACGAGAATGCCTCAACAATATCGGAGACCCTTCACCGCTCATCAGAGCTACCATCGGTGGGTGTTTGAGTGAGAAAAATAAAACTAGTGCATTTCATAGCCAGTGTGAGTCAGACTTCCATGTAGGTGGTTAGATTTTTTGCAGGTAATGTGGCTGTGTGGGAGCAAGCGCTGCATTTTAAAAAGTAGTTTTGAATCATGGAATGCAATTTAATGACTCATTTTAAAGAGACACTTACTCACTTTGTTAAACCTGCATTCCTGAAGAAAACTCTTTTCCTTACAAACCACCATTGTGATAAGGAACCCAAAGGCAAAAACAGTTTTGATGAATTTGAAGTAAATGGAGTTTAACAACAGCAAAACTAAATTTAAAAATCTGTGTACAGACTTTCACTAATCGTCTGAAGGATGCATACATTTACTGGTATTTCTGTTAGTTTATATTTCTCTGGAAGCAAATTCAAATTATACAGTACAGGTGTGCACCACTGTTTTGTTTTTTCTTGGGTAGCATGAACCGACTAAAACTGTGTTTAGTTGTACAGCCGTGTTGCAGAAAGACAATAAATAATCTTCAATAACCTTTTAAAAATTTTTTTTTATGAATGAGTAGCATCCCTTTTAATCCATTTAAATGGCGAGGTTTTAGCAAAAATGGAAACTAGTGAGCATACAACTGGATAAATAAAACATGGTTGTGTAAGAGATGGTAAAGAGGTGTTTTGATAGATGTCTTAAATTCAGCAGGAATTTTCTTAGTTTTTGGAGATGTACTGCGATGCCTGAGTTATTCTTGCGTAACCTTTCTATTATTTTATCATCCAGGTATCCTGATCACGACCATAGCCTCTAAAGGAGAGCTGCAGACATGGCCGGAGCTGTTGCCTCAGCTCTGTAATCTGCTCAACTCGGACGACTATAACACCTGCGAGGTCAGGCTCATCTGCCTACGCACGCATGCACGCACACACACACACACACACACACACTGCAGTGTTATTTCAATAATCCCTTTTTATATCTTTACTTTTGTTTGTAACATTCCATCTCTATGGTTTTTCTCTGCTTTCCAGGGTTCTTTTGGCGCATTGCAAAAGATCTGCGAGGATTCCTCAGAGTTGTTGGATAGCGATGCTCTGAATAGACCCCTCAACATCATGATCCCCAAATTCCTACAGTTTTTCAAACATTGCAGCCCCAAGATCAGGTTAGTTAAGCAACCATCATTTCCCCTTGACTCTCCCTGTCAGAATCATCATAAATCTGACATGTTTTTCTCTCTCTCTCAGGTCCCATGCTATAGCCTGTGTGAACCAGTTCATCATTGGTCGAGCTGAGGCTCTGATGGACAACATTGACACCTTCATTGAGGTGAGCCCTACAGGAACCATGTTGATTTAACTTCCATTGGTTTTAGACCTTGACAAGGAATATGTTAGAGCTCATTTATATGTTAAAGTTACGAAAAACTATTGTTAAAGATACTTGCACATTTTGTTAAGCAGGATAATCTTAAAAAGTGTTTAAGCGTAAATGCAATTGACAGAAGTAAAAAGCTAAAATATGTAAAAAATTGAAAAGCACCATGGTCATCTGTAGTCTAAATTAGCCCCTTGATAGAAATTGCCTTTTATTAAGATGCGTAAAAGCTACACAGATCGCAAGTCGGGCATTTACTGATGATTTATGTCGTACGAAAAAAGGGAAATCTCAGGCATCAATCAAAAAACCCATTGACTTTTAGACATATTAAAAAGTTCAATATTCATGTTGGTTTGTATTGGCCATCCAGACTTGTATCATTAATGACTATGAAGACATGGTGGGGTTAGGGGCGAGACCTTGAAATCCTGTTCAGGTTATTTGATCTGCTTTCAAAGTCATAACAGAGTTCTTCTTTGTTAACAATTTTTCCCCTCCTCCCTCTTCTTTATATCCAGAGTCTGTTTGCGCTGGCCGGTGACGAGGACAGTGAAGTGCGGAAGAACGTGTGCAGGGCTCTGGTCATGCTGCTCGAAGTCCGCATCGACCGCCTCATCCCACACATGCACAGCATCATCCAGGTGAGGGGGGGATTTGGAAAGACGGATAACATTTGTCCTTCCCTTCCTCGTGAATCTCATCCTCAACACCTGTTGTTGTCTGTCCCCAGTACATGCTGCAGAGGACCCAGGACCCCGATGAGAACGTGGCTCTGGAGGCCTGTGAGTTCTGGCTGACCCTGGCTGAGCAGCCCATCTGTAAAGAGGCCCTGTCCGGCCACTTGGTCCAGTAAGTGCTCACACAGCAACAGCATTTTTGGCCAGTTTAACAAATAAGTGTCTTGTAGGAATTAAATAGTTTTTTCCGTCTTTTTTATTTATTTATAGATTGACCCCTATCTTGGTGAATGGGATGAAATACTCTGAGATTGACATCATCCTTCTAAAGGTGAGCCTCCCCTGTGTGAATCGGATCTTCCTATCTTCTCATACTTATTTTCGTCTCTTTCTTTTATCACCTTTTCTATCTGTTATCTTCCAGGGTGATGTTGAAGAAGACGAGGCAGTGCCCGACAGCGAGCAAGACATCAAGCCTCGTTTCCACAAGTCCCGCACTGTCACGCTGCAGCACGAAGGGGGGGAGGGCGAGGACGGGGAGGACATCGATGAGGATGATGACGATGACGATGATACGCTGTCTGACTGGAACCTACGTACGTTGCAGTTATTCTCTCTGGTGGCCATGTATATTTTAAGATGGCTTTTTTTTCAGCTATAACAACATTATGCTACTTCTACGCTGTGATTTTGCAGTGCATATTTACATAATGTTGATGTACTTATCAGTTTTTATATGTTCCACAGATGTTGTTTTCATTAGAACAGAAAAGCCAATACAAACATACAACAACAGTGTGGCACATACAGTGTAGAAACAGTATTACATTAAAACAAATAAAAATAGATTGAGATTGAGGGGGAACGTACAGCTACCAATCCATGTAAATAAAAGATAATGTGTTTGTCTTACCATGTCTGAAGTTGGCTTCTCTAATGCTGTGATGTGCCAGTGTTTCCTCAGAGTATTTTCCCTTTTTCCAATCTAATGCCGATGGGTCTTTCCCCCTGCAGGGAAGTGTTCCGCTGCAGCTCTGGATGTTCTTGCCAACGTGTTCCGTGAGGAGTTGCTCCCACATCTCCTGCCGCTGCTCAAAGGACTGCTGTTCCACCCGGACTGGGTCATCAAGGAGTCTGGCATCCTCGTGCTGGGAGCTATCGCTGAGGGTGAGAGACAAAAAACTGCAGTTTACTGTAGTCAATTGCTAGTCCTAACCAAAATATTCAGACACCCATCCTCCTTGTAAATATATGTTTTCACTCCAGTCTTTGTAAGAATAAAACCAACTAACCTTATAGAGGTTGTTAGGTCCTCTTTTTTAGCTTTGGACAGAGCCAGACTAGCCGTTACCCCTGTGTTCATTTATTTATTTATGCTAAGCTAAGATAAGCTAACCAGTAGCTTTGGTAGCTTTGCGCTTGGCATTGCTCTTCTGATCTAACTCTATTAGCACATTAGAGTATTCTATTCTAGTGTATATGATTTAACTGTACCTTCTTTTTTTTTAGCTAACTATGCTGTAGCTGTTGTGTATATGACAGTGAAATTGAATCTTGAATCCAAGCAAGACAGCGAATTAAGTGTTTGTCCGGAAAAAGTAGCCACCTTTTTGAAGACTTATAAAGCTGTTTTTGTCTCCAGGCTGTATGCAAGGCATGGTCCCGTACCTGCCTGAGCTCATCCCCCACCTCATCCAGTGTCTGTGCGACAAGAAGGCCCTGGTCCGCTCCATCGCCTGCTGGACCCTGAGCCGCTACGCCCACTGGGTGGTCAGCCAGCCCCCCGACTCTCACCTCAAACCCCTCATGACCGAGCTGCTCAAACGCATCCTGGATGGCAACAAGAGGGTACAGGAAGCAGCATGCAGGTACAGAGCAGACATTTCCCCATATTTCCTGTGTTCTCTCTCTTTGCTCTTACATCTTGTCTAACCCCGACTCGTTTTCCCTACAGTGCGTTTGCCACCCTGGAGGAGGAGGCGTGCACAGAGCTGGTTCCTTACCTGAGCTTCATCCTGGACACGCTGGTTTTTGCTTTTGGGAAGTACCAGCACAAGAACCTGCTCATCCTCTATGACGCCATAGGGACATTGGCAGACTCTGTGGGACACCATCTCAACCAAGAAGTGAGTTAAACATGCACACATTAAATGAGCTCCTTTGTGTGTAATGTATTGTCCCTTTTTTTTTTTTTTTTTGGTAAGGGGAGAAAATGAATCCCACACTTGTGTTTTCAGGAGTACATACAGAAGCTGATGCCTCCGCTTATAGCCAAGTGGAACGAGCTGAAGGATGAAGATAAAGATCTCTTCCCTCTGCTCGAGTGTCTGTCGTCCGTTGCCACGGCGCTGCAGAGCGGCTTCCTCCCATACTGCGAGCCTGTCTACCAGCGCTGCGTCACCCTGGTCCAGAAGACACTGGCTCAGGCCATGGTGAGCATCACACACACACACACACACACACACACACACACACACACACACACACACACACACACACACACACACACACACACACACACACACACACACA
>NW_011353015.1:136594-143180 GCF_000735185.1 Notothenia coriiceps
CCAGGTTGGTGGGACGGGTTGGTGGGAGATAATTTACCAGAGTGGGTGTAACTCCTATCGAGGATGCGCGGGTACAAAATAGGTACACAGTTCAGTCCGGTTTAACCCAGTTTACAATACGTAGTTACTAGAGAAATGTAATTCTCTAGTGAATTTATAAACGACATTGATAAACAGAGCCGTTGAGTTCCCGAGCCCATTACACTTAATGATATACCTTATTAACATTGTTTTATTGTATTTTACCGTACCAAAAAAAACAATCTTGTATGAAAGCAGCGGCCGGCTAGGCTAATGTACGTGCGTAATTCACCCCGGACAGACAGTTAATTAGGGGCCGGTGAAAGGGGGGGTCAGGTGGGGACGGTCTCAGATTATTTTTGAGTACGCTAAATTATTTAAAACCTCACGGTGTAAAATAACTTTTGGTTGGAGTTCTATGGAGGACCCTACAACCCGGAATGAAGTTACTAAAAAGATAGTCTGGAGGGACAGCAAGCAAAGGGTGATTTCCAGCCCATAGTATTAACAGACTTAAGTACTTGGTGAAACGGCAATATAAAGAGGAGGTACCTTACGAGAATTGTAGAGCTATCTATGGGATGACATTATCAGAATATATAAGGACATGTTTTTATAGTATTTTAATCAGTAGCACTTCGGGGAATCAGACGATATGTTCATCCAGTGGTTAGGAATACCTTCGGTGGGGCTCGAACATTGCATATGTACCTAACCGAAGATGGCGGAAAACATTATGTCGAACGGAAAACACAGGTAGACACGTGTTTGAATAGAGCAGGAGTAAGCCGTACACGCGCTTGGAACACTCTCCCTCCTCGCTGAGTCTATCCTTCGCCGTCTAACTAGGCCTCACCTCGACTAAAGTAAAGGATGACCGACTGAGCTCGTCGAAGACGATTTAATGGCATGCGGTGGACGCCATCGTTTCTACGAGAACGTCACCGCAGTTTATGTTGTCCTTTTTGGTACAATCCAAATGGACTCACTTATCGGATTACGGAGGTCGGTGTACTCAAAGGCCGTAACGGAGTCAAGTCTTGTACGAAGAAAGATCGCGTGATTTTTGTGTTTCATTGTACATAAAACATTCAAAAAAGTGGACATTAACATCTTCGTTATTTACTCTTTTATTCTGACTGATTCTTTTTTACCTACTGTTTCTTTCTTTTTACAAAGTGATGAGAATACCGGAGGCATTTTTTGCTTTACTTTTTAGTTCTTCGGCGTTATTGTCGAAGAACTAAAAGAGAAAGTGGTTGTAGTTATATCACCACCCCTTTTTAACGACACGAGTCCCATGACACACCTGTTCTTTTGTGGAGCTTCTCTGTGAACACAATGTAAGTCAATTGGTCACGATTTAATTTTTGTCAGTGGTAATACTTTTGTTCTCTTATATACCGGGAAGACGTAAAGTAGTTTAGGGCGGAGGAGCTGACGGCGCTGAGGAGCCGGGAGGCCATCACTGGGCTTATTAGTCTGCGCGGTACAACTTCCTGTAGAGTAAGGATTTACGTGAGCTCCTGGCCTCCTAGCTCGCAGCTCCTCCCAAAGAGACCTCCTCCGATATCTCGGCTCCTTCAATCGTGACTACCCAGGAGGTGTCCAGGAGGTGCCGAGAAGCCACCCTACGTAAGGCCCTTGCTCTCTACCAAAGTTATCAGCACTGGTGCCTGCCGAATGGAGTTGGTTAGCTGTCCGACGTATGTCGGGCGACCTATCAATAAAATAATTGACGAAGTAGGCGCTTTGCGTTACAAATGTCACTCTTGTCGACACTCCAGGCACGTCTTCGCTCTCGCCACACATTTATTATATAGTGAGCATATTGTCAGGGGTGAGAGAAATAAACGAAATCATCCATTTAGATGTTTGTTTCTTCAGCTATAAAAAATTTTTTGGTAAATCACGAGTGTATTATTTTTATGTGTTGCCGCATTCGGACAAAATCCTCGACATCCCCGCACACACACCACATTCACAACACCACGGTGTATGGGAATAGTTGAGGGGCTAAAAGCGCCCCTCTGAAGGGGCTACAGTTAACGGAAGGGCAAAGAGGGCCCAGTATAAAGAGGAGAGGCGTAAAGAGGGCTAGACTGTGTTTAGTCTAAATGTAGTGCTGACAAGGTGAAGCTGAAATTATGTCGATGTGGTACACAAACCAAAGGTAACCGCCCCGTACCATTGTGCAGTGGAAATCATCGCGCGGCGTGGAGTTTCAGACTCTCCCACTCTGTCTATAGTGTCTTTTTGCTTGTTCTTGTAGCTGTTGATGAGCTAGAGAGCGAGTGGGGAAGAACATTTTATTTCCAGGTCGGGTGTGTATACGAGGTAGTTCTGCGCACGAGTGTCCGGCGTTCCGTCACGTGAATGTTGTGTTACTGGTTTAAATAAGGTTAGATTGTCGAGGCGCTAGGTGATCGTGGGGGGGGGGGGAGGGTGAAACGTAAAACTTTACGAGGGCTTAAAGACTCCCATTTGGACTCTTAACCGGAGATCACTCTGACGTTCCTTAGAACCACAATACTAAACTAGTCCTAAATAGGAAATTGCGGGTGTATTTTAGTTAGAGTTCCTGGGGTGAAGGTAGATTGCGGTTGTAACGGTTTTAATCCGTATAGAACGGAGTTTTGCTCGTCTCTTTTGCGCAGATACGTAAAACGAAAAGAAGGGTCCGAACCTCATAGACATTGAGAAAAATTAATGTCCCACATGTTCGTTCGTAGTTCAGGCGAAGTGACTAAGTTTTACGACGTCGAGCACAGATTGGTTCTCGTCCTTTCCCTTGGTGTTAATGGGACAAGAACCGACGGAATGTGACCAGGGCATTATCTGTGTCTAGTCGTACAATTTATGTGAGAGAGGCGGATGGTTCGGAATTCGCCGCTTCCGGCGTAGGAGATGGGAATTTGCTTGATTGGGGATGACAGGCTCCTAACGCAAGGTTCTTACGTCCAAACACCAACAAGGATCTCAGGGATTTTTCATGTTACCCCTGCGGTCTCGGACAAATAGTTCGAGGTGCAAACACCTGTAGTCGAGGTCAAACCACAGCCCGCGTCTGTCGGGACTGGCAAAAATCTCGCATGCGAATTTGCGAAGGGAAAAAGCTATCGGCAATATCACTCATTTTATTTTAGTTGATCTACGTAACTGCTCTATGGCAACCGGAGAAGTGGATGATTGTTAAAATCAAGATGGAGAAAGTGAATTTAGGATTTTGAATCTAGAAATAATTTTGAAAAAATAGGGGTTTGGGGGGGGGGAAGAGGGAGAGACTGGACTCCCATAGATCGGTCCAACCGTTCATACTCACCACGTCGCACACACGCTATCGTGCCTGTCTGTCCAGAGTCACCAACCCAGGAGACGAATGAAAATTAGTGAACATTTATTTTGAAGAACCCGGGCATTAAATAAAGGAGTAGCATCGCTGGTCTCTCCCCCCGCTCTTAGGGTCAGAGACTATCACCAGATGCAATAATGACGTCTCACAGACGAACTAAGACTTTAACATATATGTATATATATTAATAATGCGGATATGTATTACCAACACGACAGCACACACCAGGCGTAGACATCGGGACAATACGGCACGAGTAATATGGCGGTGACACCTTACTTAATTTTCATGTCTATATATTAGGTACTGTGTGGACGTAGTCTGGTCTCACGGACGACACGGAGGGACAGTAGTAATTACCTGCAGGAGTTACTGACGAGTCGTCCTCTCCTAAGGAGTAAAGAGATTGGCGGGACGACGAGGGGGGAGAGAGGCAGCGAGGAGGCGAGCGTAGGGACACCGCCTGATTCGGAGCTCTATCCTCAGCTCCTCCCCTCGCAATCTTGTTTACTTTTTCCCGTACACAGGGGAGACACATTGCTAATAAAACCGCAACACGCTTGGTAATCGGTTGTATTGGTAGGTTCCATTGTTATAGGGAATAATTGGGGAACTTAGAGGAGGATTGTGTGGCAAAAAATTTGGCTAGTAGAGCGTCTAGTCGGCACCGGTATCTTAGGTCATGAAAGACTTTGTCCCGACTTTGTCTTCGTAATAATGTGTTACGTATTTAGACAAACCATAAGAGCTCGGTTTTTGTAGTCTCGCTGTACAAACGTAGTGATAGACTCTGAGAGTATATAACAACGTAAATTTTCAGCACTGTATACTCCACCGACTTAATGTTCCGTCTTCTACTTAGTAAGACTACAATCCGTCTTTAATAACACAAATTTCATACTTATATCATCATCAGAGAAATCGTCTGCCGTTCCTCGGACGACAGTTTCGGAGAGACTTAATTTTACTACCGTAGGGTACTGACCTGTATCTATTGACAGTTCGAGTCAAATACTCTTTTGTATCAGATTTATTACGTCATAATGTTTCGTCTGTATCACTTTAAAAATCTATATGTTGCGACTGAATGGTGTCGTTCTTGGGTATGTTGTGTTTCGACCTTTGGTGGCCTTATAATTGACACATTAACTCCAATACTCAAGTCAGTGCCCCCCAACCAAAGATGGCACCCGTATGTGTTCATACTGGAATTTTACATTCCGGACCGGAAAGTTATGTGGGGTCGGGAACAAAAAGAGTGTCTTTCTGTGGTCTGTGCCGTCGAGCTAGGGCGGCAGTGTACGTAACGTACCAAATCAATTTTTTGGTCTCTGATATGTGTGTAATGGATATTTGAGTATATTTTCCCCTTGAACTTCCAGGGGGTGTGGGCAGGTGGTGGTCCTCACCTCTTCTAGGGGGTCCGGAGCTTTAAATGTTGAAGTTAAATGCATCAATCTGGTGCACTTTGAGAGCAAAATTAGGGACTAAATCTATGGCAGTCAGTAGGGGCTTGGACTGTGAGCCGTAGGGTCGTCTGTTCAAGTCCCCGACCAGACCTACATTTGGAGTGTGGACTTCTACTTGGAGAGGTCCCAGTTCACCTCCTGCCCTGCCGTGGTGCCCTTCAGCGAGGCACCGGACATCCCCCTTCCCCCCTCACTCCCATTGCTCCCCGGGCGCTGTACAATAGCTGCCCACTGCTACTAGTACTAGACTCCTGGTACTAGGATGGGTTAAAAGCAGAGAACACATTTCACTGTGTGTGCTGTGTGCTCTGCATGTGTGACCATTAAAGAGGGTTTCATCCCTCCCAATTCTTCTTCTTCTTCAACACCCATATAAAACAGAACTGTAAACAGATTTACTTTTTCTTTCAACATTTATTTGACCAGCAAGTGGAGGCAAAAGTGACTGCACCCAAAACAATAAACCTGCTAGCTAACTAGCCTAAACTCAGTAACAGAATGTGGGCTACACGTTCTTCTCCACAGCTGCGTGACCTCTGAGTCAGACGTCACTTCCCCCTTTTCTATCCTACGGGTACAGCCCAGCCGTACAGCCACTCCCCCTGAACCCCGTTTCCCTGCCAAATGTATAAAGTTATAAAATATGACACATCAGACATGAATAGGGGGACCAAAGGTTCGAGGCGGTTCTTCCGACTTGCCTCCCTGATGGGCTTTCGTAGCTGTCTGTTCAGCAGCTGAGAAACTTCTCTGTGACATGTTACAGTATGTGCATTCAGGCCCTCTTTTCGGGAACATGTATTCCTTTCCAATAATTAGGCTGCAGCTATTAATAGACCACATACACAATGCCTGTCAGAAATGTCCCAGGATCCACAGATCTGATTAATCCAGTAACATAATGACATGCTTCTGTTACAGCTCACATCAACCTGTCATCCATACCACACAACTTGTGGACCCTGAGGCTCGGGGTGGAGCTGAGGCAGAGAGTTCAGGGGAAACCCCTGTGTTAACACTTGTTTTTCTCTCACTTGCTCCATCATCATATATCACTAAACCTGCCCTTTATTCAGGTAATTGTATAAATCAATGCCATCACATACACTGTAAAAGAGATGGGTGTTTAGTGACAGAAAAATATGCATCTGATGTGACATTCTTTGAAAGCAGGCATAATTTAAAGAGATTAAAAACAGGACACAGGTGTTTAAGATAACATCTACATGCCTTTATTGTTAATGTCCCTGTTTCCAAGCTGGTCTAGCCTATAAACTGATATGAACAGGCTTTTCCTGTCTGAAGCTGTCCCTATTTTTGCCATTATGTCCCAATGGGTGTTCTGTTGCAGTTTGGGAAAGGGAGAGTTTTTGCTAAATTGTGCTCCTTTACAAGACCTCATGAAAGACGACACACGAAGTGAGGATACCCGGCCCGGAGGAAGCCCGGGGTCCCCTTCTGGAGCCAGGCCCAGAAGGAGGACTCGTCGGCGAGCGTCTGGTGGCCGGGCTTGCCACGGAGCCCGGCCGGGCACAGCCCGAAAAGGCAACGTGGGCAACACCTCCGCTTCTCCGTCCCGCGGGCCCACCACCTACGGGAAACACCGATGGGGTCGGGTGCACTGCCAGAAGGGTGGCAGTGAAGGCAGAGGGTCTCGACGGACAAGACCCGGGCGACAGATCCTTGTTTTATTTATGTTAAATTGTTGTTGTCGGTTAATTTTCCATTTTGTTTATTTTGGTTT
>NW_011353015.1:143220-158380 GCF_000735185.1 Notothenia coriiceps
AGTTACTGGCTTGAGCGCGCTCACAAAATAAGTGCCCGCGCTCCAGCAAGTTACTGTGGGCTTACGAGAGGCAGAGCTCGTCCCTGCCTCACTTCTCATCGCTACCCGTAGTTGTAGCGGAGCTCGGCAAATTTGCTGATTTTGACTTTAAAAAGCGATTGGAATCATACTTTAATCACACTTACATCATAGATCAGTGGAGACATTTTATTATTATTATTATTTTTCGTTTTTCTTTAGTTGTTTTTCCGTTACATTGGAGTATGACAGGTGAGGCTCTGCCTCCCCTGCCTCCCCTGCCTCCCCTGACTGCACGTCGCTGTCCTGCTGTGAGAATATGGCTTACTAGCTTCATCATGCAATACAAGGACAGAAGTGCTTCTCCTTTATTTCCATATGTTCTATATTTGACATTTCACCTGGTCTATGCAGCTCTAGCAATATCTCAGTATTAAATCACACATGCAGCCAAGACGTCTGTGTAAAAAAAAAAATATGTTAAAAACAGTTTTTCTATAACAATTATTTCTATTTTGTATTGTTTTGCTATATATTACCTTGAATCTTTAAGCCTCCGATCCCTTGAATGTATTGTGTTGTTGTTGTTGTGTGTTTTTCGTAGGTTATTTAATGATTTTTATTTGTATTAAACTCTTAACTTGGGGTTAAATGGAATTCATGGTTAAATAAAGGATACAGTACATAAACTAAACCATTTAAAAAAATGTTTTATACATTTGGGTTATCAAAATGTAAAGTGCTATTTTGTAAGGCCTGCTTTTATAGGCATGGGTATTTCTTATGTTGCTGGGGTGGGTTATCTACCATCAATAACAGTGAAGACTGTAACTAAAATGCACTTTTAGCTTTGTCTTTTTCCATTAATAAAAAACCTTAGGCATACTTCAGAAATGAAAACACAACATGTTCAATTTTACACCTGTTAGTCGTCAAATTTGATGCTACTGTTGGGATATATTGTATGGAAGAGCAATTCACATCCATTGAAATGTTAACTCTAGCTATCGTGACGAAAGAGACCAACAGGCTGTTATAGGAAGCAATATTTAGAGTTTCAATGAGGCTTACATCACAATCAGCTCTATGAATAAATGTTTAGTATCTGACAGGCGTTTGTGGGATAGGATTCAAGGGAGGTTTTCCCGTCTCAAAGGAAGAGTTGGTAAAAAATAAACCAAAATGTCAGTACCCCTGCTGTGTCATTGTCAGACATAGTGCTATCTCCCCCTGTACTGCACAGCCAGGGAAAGTTCTGTTGTTACTGGGTTTAAACTGGCCCTGTATTTTTTAAATAGCTGAATCTTTCCCTGCCTTTGAGGGAAAGTTGTTGGTAACAGACAGAGTTGAAAGAGTTCTGAAAAGGAGTGGACCCGGCTAATAATCCGTGGATATTGAATGAATGAGAGTCATTCCCCATGTGGATGTTCTAATTTGACAGTATAATACGGATTAGTGGCTCTCTGTAGTAATATGTAGAAGTGAGTGTAGGATGAGAGGTGCATGTTTTTGCATGTGGAGTCAGGCTTACAGATATACCTTTGCATCATGATTATTACCTTCCTGCCCGTCAAACAGGCTGTTTGCTTCGCCTGCTCTGATTCCCTCAGGGACAAGGGCTGGGGCACCCTGGCATTTACACTCTAATGAAAACAATCATTGGAAATATGTTAATCTGCCTGGCTGTGGTTGGCTGAAACAAACTGTGCTCTTTTATAAAGGCCAGATACTCCTGTGAGTAATCACCTATGGCAACTGAATCCATTTAACCATAATGTCTCAGTATTTGACCCATGCATGCCATGTACGTTAGTCACTCTGCAGAGATTTATATCAGGCTTTTTTGCCATTGGGGTACAAGCTGATATTATTCATTAATGTCTCAAAACATTTTACCTCAGTGACATTTATAGGTAACACCCAAAGGAGAAAGTGGATCAGATGTCACAAAGTTTGTGAGGACATCAATACATGTCAGTTTTCAACAGCACTAAATGCTGAAAACTATCAGTTATACAAGATTGAGGAATCCTGCTAAACGAGAACGAATGATGAAATGCGNTTTTCAGTTTGCGTCGGAAGATGTGTAAGCTATCTGCTGTCCTGATTTCAATGGGGAGCTCATTCCACCATTTTGGAGCCAGGATAGCAAACCCACGTGTTTTTGCTGACGGGAACTTGGGTCCCCCTCGCAGTGCGGGTGCAGCGAGCTGTTTGGCTGATGCAGAGCGGAGTGCACGTGCTGGGGTGTACGGTTTAACCATGTCCTGGATGTAGGAAGGGCCAGATCCATTCGCAGCATGGTACGCAAGTACATGTCAGTTTTCAACAGCACTAAATGCTGAAAACTATCAGTTATACAAGATTGAGGAATCCTGCTAAACGAGAACGAATGATGAAATGCGCTGAACTCTCCTAAAGAGAACAATGTACCCAGTACAGCTGCTGCAACTGGGCTGATAATGGCTGCCAGGGAAGGAATTACTCCGGCTGGTACAGACCTAATGTGACTAATCATCACAGAAGAATACAAGGTACACGCACTCTATGGCAGGAATGCATGCGACGCGAATGTCACGCACATCTAAATGAGAATTATAATATGTTCGTGCCTGTAGAAAATGCTGAAAACTAATCCCTCAAGGAAAAATAACAAGAAAGAAAATGAGGAAAACAGACACTACCAACTCTATTGTTGTCACGGTTAGTAAAAAGAATAACCCTTAAGTATTGACACAGCTAATGAAGCAAGCTAAAATTAAAGGTACACTGAAAAAACTGAAACCTTGACTGTAATTAAATGTATTATGTCAACAGATTTTGCACAACTGCATTAGGTTAGTTTAAAGCAATAATATTACGTTTATATAACAAATATTAGGTTCAACTTAATATTATTGCTAATTAAAGTAACCGTTTCAGTTTTTTCAGTGATAGGCATCGTAAATGATAGCTAATAAAACTGATTTAAAGACAACTTAGAAGGGCACTCGGCTCTTTCAAGGTTAATTAAAAATGAACAATAACTTATTCAGATCTACTCTATGGTTTATCCCTTAGCCAATGCATCACCCTTCCAACACATTGAGAAAAAAGCCGGACTTTCTGGAGTCGTGTTTTCATTGTATGTATCGTTGTCAGCTAATAAATAAGAAATAATGCTGTTTTTTTCATAATTTTCAAGATATTCCCCTTGATCAACTTTAAAGACACCATCAATCCCTTTTTGCAACCGCATACAGCATAGTTGACATTTGCCCCCACTGCTGTTAGTTAATCATCAATTTAAAAAGAAACATGTGAAAAAACGTTGCATTTCATGACATATGTCATTACAACTGTCACATTTGAGTTAGTTTTAGTTTACTACATCCAAATGTCAATCGTTTTTTATTAGATGAGTGTGCATTACAATTTGAGTTTTCCTGCTAGAACAAATCACTTTGACAAGGACAAATAGTTGGCGGTGTGTGGTTTGGTTTAGTTGGAGGGCATGAGGTATTTCTATCTCTGGACCTTTTTCTGGGTAGGCTGCATGGGGGTGTGTGACAAGTTTCCATGAGTAGAAGTGACAACCTTGTGGCTAAAAAATGTCTGACAGAGTGTTAGTGTGTGTGCATTAGACGGTCTCTATTTAGTCATGCTAAGGGGCAGGACAAACATACAAAAAACAGAAGCAACAGTTAGTGACAGAGATAAGGGAGGGCAAACATGGAGGGGTTAGTCATTATCGAGTGGAGATAACACACACACACACACACACACACACACACACACACACACACACACACACACACACACACACACACACACACACACACACACACACACACACACACACACAGAGAGAGAAGGGTGGCAGCAGGGATTGAATGTGGAAAATATGAATATGTCACCTTGATGCTTTGGAAGCATAATTATCAGTGTTCATGCATCACATAGCAAACTGAATATTAAAAAGACAGAGAATGAGAGATTAAGTGTGTGAGACAGATAGATGAAGAATGCATGAATGGGACAGAGTGATGGAAAGGCAGGGAGGTAGAATACAGGATCAAAGTATCTCACTTTTAACAAACCTACAAAGCAAACCAGATCTCTCTCTGTGTGTGTGTGTGTGTGTGTGTGTGTGTGTGTGTGTGTGTGTGTGTGTGTGTGTGTGTGTGTGTGTGTGTGTGTGTGTGTGTGTGTGTGTGTGTGTGTGTGCTTTTGTAAAGGTCCCATGTTGCCTTCCTCCTCACATGACCTCCTGCTACTTTATCAGTCTGTATTTTTTAGACTTTCTATTTGTTTTCCCAGACAAACACAAACACACACACTGGCCTCTCACATCAAACAGGGGTTAGCAGAGGAGAAAAATCAAAGAGCAGCGAGGAGGAGAAAAACCAAACACAGCACACTGTCCGAGACCCCGAGAAAACCTGGCTGCCTCAGTTTGTTAATAGAGTCCTGTGACTGGCGTTTGTTACATTATGTTATATTAGATGTAATTATTGCTGTCCTTTTATTTGTATTCTGTATGTTTATTTGGTCCATCTTAGATATACATGTAGTATACGTGTACATGTGTGTACAGTTTAATTGTAAAAATCTAGTGTATTCGCACTACTACTATGCTATATCGCTAAATATTGCAAATTAATGTTATAAAGTAACATGCCAAAATGCTCTTTTGAACAGAACTACTCTTCCATCTATACCTTGAACTTTCTGCTTAATTATCTATTAAGAATTATTTCAATACATAGGACTCGTTTCCCAAAGCTTGTTTCTTCTTACAATGATAAAAGCTTGAATGCATACATTTGATATACTACCACATTATGGTATGATTTTGTGTGATGTAAATTACGTGAATATTTTTGCCAAATAAAAACATGAAACAGCTGTCTCTTTGCATTAAAACTAACAAAACGTTATGCTTCAGAGGCATTAATACTCCCCTTAGAGATGCAGTAACCTTGAAGTTAATTATTCATTTTCAGACCAAACATACCAATGAAATGCGTGGTAAATGTCAAATTAAAATAAAGTCAGGTGAAGGACTTTCCACATACAGACAGTCAGTACAGAAACCACCTTCATCATAGTAATGAGAACAATCTGAATGTAGACTCAAGTTATTTTGCGAAAATAAGAAAGAAAGCGAGACAGACAGACGGACAGACAGACGGACAGACAGACGGACAGACAGACAGACGGACAGACAGACAGACAGACGCGCAGACAGACAGACAGTGACAGACAGACAGACAGACAGACAGTGACAGACAGACAGACAGACGCGCAGACAGACAGACAGTGACAGACAGACAGACAGACAGACAGTGACAGACAGACAGACAGTGACAGACAGACAGACAGACAGACAGACAGTGACAGAGCAGCAGGTGTGTGCGGACACAACATATGCTGTGTGACAGACAGAAAGTCTTAATGGGACGCTGCAGTCAGTCACTCCCTTCACACTCCTGCTGTGCATGCGCACACACACACACACACACACACACACACACACACACACACACACACACACACACACACACACGAACACAAACCTCCTGCTGAAAAGTCACAGAGGAGAGGAAAGAAAAGACAGGAGGACTGCCCTGGGTCTGTGTGTGTGTGTGGGAATGTGCCTTCAGTGGCTTCACAGCTCCCCTGTGTGGTCGGCAGTGGTGTCACACACACACACACACACACACACACACACACACACACACACACACACACACACACACACACACACACACACACACACACACACACACACACACACACACGTGTGTGAAACAGTGTTGGTATACAGTGCTGTTTCCCTGCCTGACTTAGATCAAATGTCGCAGTTTTTCAATAATTTAAACAGGAAAAAGGAGACCTACTTTTGTTTTGAAGAATTAATATTACANAGCAATGCCACAGGCTGATTGCCTCCATGCCACGCCGCATTGATGCAGTAATCCGTGCAAAAGGATTCCCAACCAAGTACTGAGTGCATTAATGGACATTTTCAAATGTTTGATTGTGTTTTGCTGTTATAAATCTTTTTTTTTTACTTGGTCTGAGGAACTATTCTAATTTTTTGAGATAGGATTTTTGAGTTTTCTTAAGCTGTATGCCATAATCAGCAATATTAAAATAATAAAAGGCTTGCAATATTTCAGTTGATTTGTAATGAATCCAGAATGTATGACATTTTTGTTTTTTTAATTGCATTACAGAAAATAAAGAACTTTATCACAATATTCTAATTTTCTGAGACAGTCCTGTACAGTGCTGTTTCCCTGCCTGACTTAGATCAAATGTCGCAGTTTTTCAATAATTTAAACAGGAAAAAGGAGACCTACTTTTGTTTTGAAGAATTAATATTACATTTTTCTTCTTGACTCTCTTTTTCTTGATAAATGTTGAGGAACTTTTATCCATTTCAATGATAGATACGCTCAGTCTGGGTTGGAATGTCTACACAAAGCTTGCTTCTCAACTTTTAACCATGATTTAACACATTGGGGATTCACGGGTTTCATGGATAATGTGCTGAGTCATTTAAATGTGATTATCACAGAGTATAGTGTTGTATAGGGACCAAGCCGCAGACTGAAGATTTATTCTAAGAAAGAACATTATTCCTATCCCATTACGGCTTCATTATTATCCATCATCTTCCACTATTGACTGATGGAGGTGTGCATGAGTGGAGCTCAGCTCTCAGCTCAAAATGAAAAAAAAGTGGCAACTTCTCACACAGAAAAGCATTCCCTTATTATTCATATCATGGTGTTTTCAGCAGGAGATGAAACTTCCTGTAATAACAGAAGATTCATTTTTCTTTTTGATCCTGCTCTGTTCTTGTTCCTGTCTCATTTTCTGAATTTCTTTGATCTCATATTGTTGAGGTCATGTCATGTCTGTTCAGTCTTATTTTTTCTTATCTTGTTATCCATGTACCCTTACGTCTTTGTGGAAACCAGTTTGTAAGAAATCCTCTGTTCAAAGGGAGCTTTGTAAATAAATGTGTTTTCAGTACGAAGAATTCATAGAGAAAATCTATGATGTGCTACCTGTTTACCGTTACGTATTCAGTAAGTCACCAACATTTGTTCCGGGACATTTACCAAAGTCAGTAAAATATATGTTCATCTCCTGAGCCTGACAGCCAGAGAAATGTGTCAGTGACAAAGCTTGAGAGTTGATGGTGAATTTCCGTTTCTATAACAATGGCCTTTACCGAGTGATTTTTGTAATTAAAATATGGTACAAATTGAAATAAATTATATTTATCCACCACTATGAGTGGGGACAGGTCCAGCGGTTAAAATATCAAAACACTTTGAGCAATGTACAATTTTATAACCAAGACATCTAAATAGTTTAAGGTGTTTTTTTACTGATCAACCTATTTTTAACATGTATTTTAAAAACAAAGCTACGAACCCATACACAATAATGTTACTTCAGGTTGATGTGACCTTGAATTGTGTGTGTTTTGGCAAGGTTGACTGATTTATTAAGGGTCATTAACTTAAAGTGGAGGGGGTATAATAAAGGTTACAGCTGACTGCGTGTACACACACACGCACACAAACACACACTCTGTACTATATTAATATGTGTGTGGCTTGCCCAGCTGTCTCACACATGACAGCAACCATTTTAAATGTTAATGACTGTGAACCCACAACCTTATGGAAATGAGAAAGATGATTAACACACACACACACACACACACACACACACACACACACACACACACACACACACACACACACACACACACACACACACACACACACACACACACACACACACGTACCTCCAAGGTCACAGATGATCTTGAAAGGCGAAAGGTCGAAGGCGGTTACCACATCTTTACCACAGATGTTCCAAATGGAGTTCATTAACTGCATAAACTTCACCATCTCCTCATCAGACCTACACACAAACACACACACACAAAAACATTCCTCTCAGAACATGTTTTCTTTCATTTCAATCTCTGTGTATTAAGGCAACATTTATTTTCTGTAAGCTGTCACCTAAGTTTACTTACTCTTTGTCTACAATAAAGAGTCAAACACACACGTACACACACACACAGAGAGCCTCTCATCATCTACAAAGTTTCTCCCAGTAGCGACACAGTGTGTGTGTGTGTGTGTGTGTGTGTGTGTGTGTGTGTGTGTGTGTGTGTGTGCGTGCATGTGTGTGTGTGTGTGTGTGTGTGTGTGTGTGTGTGTGTGTGTGTGTGTGTGTGTGTGTGTGTGTGTGTGTGTGTGTGTGTTTATAGCCCCATGGCAGGACAGAGTGCTGGGTGATGAGGTGGAGACTCCTCAGAGCAGCAGCAGTCACCACAGGCTCTTTTATTCTGCTACACCCTGTCTCTTGCTCACTCACACACATACTATACGATACACACACATACATTTACACACACTCTGAGTATCATCTGTTCTGCAACACTAAACTTGTATTCATCTAAACTTCACTGCAGCAAAATGATCAGCCATCCACTGGACCAGACTCCAGCTGACCTCCAGGGGAACTTTGAAAGTGACTCATTGTTGCGGCTTCAGACTGATTACATCGGATGTGAAAAGATAAAAATGACTGTAAGGCCAAACAGCAGACTGTCAGCTTTAATTTGAGAGCATCTTGGATGTAAGTTATCGAATGCCCCCAACGATAACATCTGCAGCCCTTTTTGTCCTCGACTGAGCACATTTACATTCACACTCGGTTATCTCTGTCCTTAGATTTACATTGTTGTAACATCATGGTGGTTTGTGATCAGTCTGCCTGTGTTCTTCTCAACATCCTCACAGGTCTCTGTCATATCTCTGTCACTGACTGGGTTACGGATCATGGCTGCCTGATCTCTGTTGTGTGTTTTATAGCTGTCTTAATGCTTTAGCCTCTACATTTACTGTACAAATAATAAAAGAAAGGACAGAAAAATATAATTTAAAGTAGTGTACACTTTGACTATGCTTTGACCTCAACCAAAAATGGAGATTGTAATTAATGTTTTGTTTTAATTTCTGTGCGTCCAATGTGTTGTTGAATGATAGTTGAATCTCATTGGGCTGATCCAACATCAATATCTTGGAGAAATAATGTGGTATAATAATTATAATTGTTAGACCAATGTGACATTGATTTTATATTATTTGTAGGCTATTACATTTTATGAAATATATTCTTTGTATTTGAAATATATTGCCTGTTTTATTTAGTGCATTAAGCACTTTGAGCTTCATTTAGCACATGAAAGGTTGTGTACAGTTAAAGTCATTGTTATTATCATTGATTGTAATGATGATAATATGATAATGAATACATCAATATGTCCATTTCACAGCATCAGGCTAGTTGATTAAATGAATGAAAATATTAACTATGTAACATTCATCATTTAATGGGTTACATGTGTTAAACTATGTGTTTACTTCTTTATTTTATGCTCTAGTTTGACTTATTTTAATGGACTTTAAGATGAACAATGTAATGACCATATCAAGTGAAGCATATCAACCACTTATCAAACCCCTCAAACTATTTGAAATAAAGAAATATAGCCTATATATAAAATGACATGTAAATCAATGTCACACATCAACCTGCTTTGAACAAAACGATGAGAAGTTTTCATCCGTAGAACGTATTCAGATACAATGTCTTGTATATTTTTGAAATCTCAAAAGCTCTGCTGCCAGTCTTTACTTCAATCTTCTCTGCTTTCTCGAGTATGAGAGTTGAAGCTGCAGACGGGACCGGGCTGTGAATTATTCAGGTGCAGTACACGGCTGGCTAAATGTCGATGAGTAAACAGGAGTCTGAGTCATAAGCCAGCTTCGGATCCTCCTGCTCTGCTCCGGCTCTCCAAGAACGCAGTGAATGACTTCAGCGGTTGTTTCCCTCTTGCTAATTTACCCACAGTATTCACAGGGGAAATCAGCGGGGACAAACAACTGCTACTCCAAATTAAATCAATTGTGCGCAGGTGTTAGAGTTTTTCTCCGGGGGTATTTTCTTTTTCAATCAATTAAAGTTGAATTGCACATTCATCTACACGAGGGTGTATTACATTATGTGTGCACGGTTCATATTTGGAATATTCTCATTTTGCATCCATCTTTGTTAAAGAGGCTGTTTTTGAGAGATCATCAGCTGCTTTTCAAAAGAAAATGAGAACCAAAATGAATCAATTACAGAGATAGTTCAGCTTATGTAGAACCCTCAACAAGCAGCTACATACAAATATAACTTGCATGACATGTACAAAATCTAAAAAAATCAAAAGAAAGATGATATTGGTGTGCGAAGCTAATTCGTACATCTGCACATTGGTGTTGGTACATTTCATTGCTTCATGAGTAAAGTAATAATGGAAAATTGCGTTTTAACATCTGTTTCATCCTCCATTTGTGTGCATCAGATCAGCTTCCATCAAAGTGAAATGGCTGTGCAAATCATACTGAGGGAGGATAGCACTGCGTTTGAGTTTTGACGGCCTCTGATCCCCTGGGAGCAGCAGTGTTCTACAGTACGGTGCCTCGGGCGGGCCCATCGAAAGCTATTAGCAAACAAAGTGTGAAACTTTGAGCGTGTGACCCCTGAAAACTGCTGACCGGCAGATCAGTGAAGCGTTAAAACTGTGGGCACTAGTTACCATAAACACGAGACCTCAAGGACAATGGCAGAGATATTCTATATATCTGCTGCAAACGCCCTCACATCACCGCCCAAACCCTCTGCTGTCTCCCCCTCACACACCCACTGCCTCCTAATGAAGCCCACCAGTGGGTTTTTTTAGAGGGAAGAGGATGACAGACAGGCTTACGATGGAGAGAAAGGAGTGGAATTTAAATAAGCAAAAATGTGTGTGTGTGTGTGTGTGTGTGTGTGTGTGTGTGTGTGTGGGTGTGTGTTTGTTTTGTACCTGTAGAGAGCTTGAAACAGGTCATTGGAGCTGACTCCAAAAGCCTTTTCATACTGGTTTCTACCCTCCCTGGAAAAAAGACAAACATATTCATATGACAACATGATACGTGTTATATACAGTATGTTATATATTTTTCACATATATGTTTATAATTCGAGTGTACAAATTGTGGGATAGGTATTTCTAAATTCTGCTTCAGCTTTATCTCATCTCCACAGTTCAGGTAGATGCTATGTTTACATCAATTTGCGGTCTATTTTTAGGTACATTCACATGATTCAGTGGTACATTCCCGCACAGAAGAGGGCGTCTTCTTCCTTAAGTAGCATATTAACTGGTAATTGTTTTCAGTTTTGCTCACAAAGGGCCGCTGTCTGTCCACCCTCAGACAATGAGAATAAAATCCATTTAAGCCACTGTTCAAACAGAGAAGGAGGACTACATCCTAAAACATGCAGTTCTCCCAGCCCTACCTGTGCGTGATTTTAATCGTAGCTTACTGATTTAATTGAACAACAAAATTCCAGGGAATTGTTAACAATAACAATGTCTTTGTATTTTATAAGCAGTTATAAAGCCCATTGATATGATTCTTGTTTTTTTTCTGCTCGACTCCCCTTGCAGCATTGTGTGTTCTCAAGTTACATTTTGTTACCTATATTGGTCCTCTACAGATTTTCTTATACAAATACATGTTTAATTCGACAGGTCCTTTTGAAGATATCTGAAAGGCAAAGCACCTCGAGAGGGAGCAAAGACAATCCCCCACACGAGGGACAAGAAATGTAAATTGATTGATTGTTTAATATTCTCAAATGTTTGCATTTCCTATTTTGTAACATTGCAATTTACACTGAACATTTTTGGTTGTTCATGACATTGTTTTAGGGGAAATTGCGATCCGACATTTTAAAGCTTAAAATGAAAAACTTGTAATTTAAAAAAAAAACATGTGTGACCTGACAGCGTCGGTCAGGTATTGCCAGCAGAGGTAGATGGTTCTGGAGCTGTACTGGATGGACTGGTAGAGAGACACAGGACTGGAGCGGGTCAGGTACACACTGGCCTGCTCTGTGTTACTGTAGCACACTGAAACAGGTGGGAGAAGAGAGAGAGGAGGAGGGGGCTGAATCAGTGCAGATGTTTTGATCTTTTATGTCCACATTGGAGACAAGGACAATTATAGGGAGGTGGGCACGTTGGTGGGGGAGCAATTGACAATGTATAACACGTATGATAAAATAAATAATGAAGCCTTGAAAAGCAAGAGAGAGAAATAAAAAATTCTGGTGATTGACTGTTTTAAGTCAAATCCACTATGTACCTCCATTCATCTGTGAAACAAGTGTGAGGAAACAGTTTTACCAGGGTTATTTTTCAAATCGTCTTTTTATAATCATTGTATTTACTCAAAGTTTGACCACTTGACTTATTTAGAGCAGGGGTTCCCAAACTTTGCCATGCCAAGGACCCCCATATAGCATTATCCTCCGGCGGGGAACCCCTGTTGCAATTTAAAAAAAATTATGTGTACAAGTGCCTGGCGATGGAGCATGCAGTGTGTTGCGACTACATTTGGGGCCTTCTGCCTGATCAAAGCTGTCACTCCGCTTTTTTTGCCTGTCATAGCCCCACTGCCCCATCTGAACACACACCCACACAACGAGACCAGTCAAGTCCATTTGAGATGATGTACTCATCTAAAACTTGGAAAATGTCTCTTCATGTGGTCTTACCTTCCAGTGCTTTGTAAAATAATATGTCCTCAACAAAGTTGTCTTCAGAAATAAATCTGATGTATGCAAGCAATTCTGCGACATTTGCTATATCCATGCTCTCATCCGGCTGCAGAGAGAAACATTCTGTCAGAAAATGTTAGAGGTTGTTAGACTATTGAAGAATGGGAGTGCTGACCTTGTCCATTGTCCCGGTGTGTGTTGAGGAGCTGCAGGCCGGCGCAGGCAGCCAGCAGCCTCTCTGTGCCGTCCAGACTGGCTCCTATGGCCTGACTGATCTCCTCTGCAGACAGGGGGCGCTCTGCAGCCAGCAGCACATCAAACACCCCCAGCTCACAGGAGGAGAACACTGTCTGAGTCAGAGAGAGACACAGCTAAAGGGGAGTTCATTCATAGTAGAGTGATTCTACAATTTAAAATGTCCATGTCCATTGATGTCCATTAATGATAATTATAATTATTCTAACTATTTTCTTCAAAAATATCATATTTAACCTATTATTGGAAAGCATGTTATAATATCACACACACAGAGTGCATCCTACGCTTTATTTAGTTTGAAATGTTTCATGATGTTCTTAAATTGTCAGTTTTTGCTATGTCCATTTTTCAGTTGAGGGTGTCTTGGTTTCAAAATAATGAATAAAAAACATTAAAGTAAATACAAAAAATTATTCATTTATTTCAAAAGTTTAAATACTAAAGAATAATAATATATTTTTAATTGATTTCCTCCTTTAAATAATTCAAATATCTTAATATATGAATGTCCGAAAAAGTTCTGTCAACAATGTTACTAACACTACTCTCCCATTTATCTCAAAAATGGTTTGTCCCAATACCATGTCACCAGCATCACATGATGCCATGTTCCTCTTTGGCAGACATTTTGAACACACTGTGGTGATTGTCCTCTAATTCTTTACAATATTTGATGTATAATAGCACATTGTCAATGAGTATATTACTTGACCATCATCAATGTTACGTACATTGTTATGGTTTACAATGGTTTAATGATTTTAATTCAATTATATGTTCAAATGTGATGTTAACCTGTTCAAGAAAATGACATGTGGTCATCCAGGCAAGGCCTACCAAATGATGGGTCAAAATCATAGACTGGTCAAAATAAGGAAATTGTCAACTAGGTTACATGCCAACTAAGTTACCCAGTACTGTAATAACCAGTGGTGTAGTGGGGATTTTTTTTACTGGAGGGACGTTATTTTAATTAGGTCCAAACAATGCCACACAAGTGCGCACGCGCGCGCAGTGCACTCACAAAACGGGCAGACAGGTCCACAGAAACTACCGGTATGCTTATGTAACCCCCGGTGTAGTGTCCCCTCGGCTACAGATCACTCAGAGCTGGTGAATACTTTGGTTTATTTCACTGCGTTTTCTCAAAAGATCCTCGCGGAGTATGAGAATCTCCCACAATCCATTGCGGTAACAAAGCTACAGAGGCACGCGTTTGTAACACCAGATGGCGTAATTCTCCAATTTAACCCGGATTTTACACCAACCTTTATAACTCTGTTACATACACCCCCCTAAAATTCTGCTAAATTGGGGCAAAACACAAAAAACAACAAAACACACAGGAGATACAAAATACAAGCTGTGTAGAAATTGAGCATAACCTCGTTTAAGTCAGTTTGAAACTGTCCACTTGGAACAAGTCAGCAAGAGATTGGCCAAACCCCTTCATAACATAGACACAAAAGATGCCGTGTACACCTCTTATAAAATAAACATTACTCTTCTACATCTTGAAATTACTGAGGGACACTGTAAGACAGTGCAAATACTGGTTGAAAAAAAAACTAAAACATATATATCCATAATCACTATCAGGAGTCTAACCAAAGAATATGTCTCTCATAATAGAAAACACAGAACCACTTGTTGACACTGAGTCATCAACAATCTGCTCATTAATTTCACAAATGAGTCGAGCTGGAGGTTTTATAGGTCTACCTGCCCTAGTGCAAAGTGGAAGAGGCTGTTCACTAACTACATGGCCCTGTGTGAGTGCACCTAGTTGTGTATCTGTTGCCATGTCAGGGGAGGGCACACAATGAGCTCTTTCTGCTGAGGACTGTAAAGATGCATCTTGGGGCACCTCACATTCAACAGTGGAGGGCAACTGTGCAACACGTGCAACACGAAAGAGCCTGAGGGATTCAAAACCTCACACACAACATGTGAGATCAAAGACTCTTCTGCTTCTGAAGGTGCTGTGCTCACATCCACAACTGAAGAACAATCAGGCTGACTGGCTGTCTCATCCCCATCATTTGCATCCTCCATCTGCAGGAGCCAGTTAACTGTCTTCGTCTCACTGTTCTGTACAGCAAGAGAAACCACTGGGTCACTTTGTCCACTTCCAGCGACAGAAGAGCAGCTTGACTCAAGATCTTCATCACCTCCCACGGGGAGAAAACTCACAGGAAGCAGT
>NW_011353016.1:0-2747 GCF_000735185.1 Notothenia coriiceps
ATGCTCTCCAGTACAGGTTAGCTCTGAGTGTTAGCGATGCTAATGTAAACACCGACCATATTACGTCCAAAACAGTCGGGCATTGTTTCTGATAGCAACGTTTCTGATTGGGCCGTGGGTCCACATTTCAGATATTACGTCATATCGGACGCAAATCTGGATCAGCTCTGTTGTTCCCCCGTTTTTAGAGATTTGGGTACGGAGGAAAAGAGAGAGGGTTTTATTTTCTGACGCTGCGTGAGTTCCCCGACACACCGGGGACACATTGATGTAGAAAATACATCACAAAGTGCATTTTGCATGATAGGTCCCCTTAAAGTGACGTTTATGTATCTGGATACCAATTCCTAAAAAGACAGAGAACTAGTTTCTAATAAAGTAAAGTGTGATACTGACTGCGTCTCCCATGTGTGACTGGAAGCTGAAGCGTGCGGGGGGGCAGAAGGCGGTGGGGTAGAGGCCCAGCAGACGCTGCCGGTCCCGGGCTGGATCCAGACCCTCCACTGCCCCCTCCAGAACCTCCAGGCCCGCCCGCCTCGAGGCCTCCAGGCTCAGCTCTGCAGACAGGTAGGTCCTCAGGGCCCGGCTCAGACTGGAGTGGTACCCTAGGTCACAGCACTGGGGAGAAGAACCAGAACCAATCATAGTTAGTTCAGTTAAATTAGGTCACAGCACTGGGGAGAAGAACCAGAACCCTTAAAATATACACATAAATTTGTATTTATTTATCCAAAGGGAAAGTGGGTTTTAGTGACAGCTGCTCTACTTTAGATTGAAATAAATAAAATAGACATTAAGTTAAGTTGAGTTAAACTAAGGTCACAGCAATCGGGAAAATATTCTCATTTAAACATATTTTTTGGCATTTTTCTAATATTTTTTGGCATGGCTTTACAAACTATATATTACATTTTATTTAACCCAAGTGTTACGACTGTATATGTTTATTTTTTGGGTCAGTGGTTGAATGTTAGCCCCATAGGGCCTCCTACGGGTGGGGTGTAACACAAGGGAAAGTGGGCTCCATTAAAGTTGATGAATCAATTTTAACGCATACAATTGAAGATACATATTTTTGAAAGAAATGGAATAATATTATTTATATAAACGTAAGCAGTTAAAGACAAAAAGTGCATAGACAAAATAAAAAAATGTATAAAGACCCAAAGAAAAAGTAAGAATGTGCAGAAGAAATACAATACATAAATGTATATCAACACAAGAAGTTAAAGAAAGAATATGTAAACAATAAAAAGATCAAATACAAATATTTCTCTATACAAAATGTAAAAATATGCAATATCTAAAATACAAATATGTAGGAAAACACAAATATAATTTATAATTAGCATTCAAATATTTATATTAACTCAAAGTAAAAATGTGTAAATAAAATATTTATAAGATACAGAGCTTTTAATGACTGCTTTAAAATGTATTTCAATGCAATTATAAAATGGGTTTCTTAGCAGTTTGGCTTTTAATCTTAGTTTTAAAGCACTTTGAATTGCCTTTTGTTGAATGAGGCCTTTTTATTCCTGCAGAGAATCATCGCAGCGTGAAAGAAGGTTTGTCGAAGGAGAAGGAACAGTTTCTACTTTCTGCTCCAGTAACCTCAAACAGGACATTTGATTAAACTTTAATATATCATTTTTGAGTCCTTTAGGACAGCATTTTAACTTGTGACGGTGTTCCCGTTTCCTCTGCTCCATGAATGAATAAAATAAAGAGCGTCTCACGTCGATGATGTCTGGCAGGTCGTGGATGTAGTATTTGAAGACGGAGGCGTTGGTGGCCTCGAGAGTCAGAAGATACTCGTTCCTCGCCTTCAGAGTCTTCAGTTTGTTCTCAGAGTACTTCGCCTTCCTCTGGGGGAGAAACAAACACACATTATCAGCAAAAAAGAAACATTAACCAGCTTAAAGAAAGATTACCTGTCAGTTCCCCGTCTCACTTGAATCAGGAATATTGTTATAGTCAAGGAGGGTTAGGGATATAGTTTATATATTGTATTTAAATTAGGGCCGGGACTCGATTAAAAAAATTAATCTAATTAATTACAGGCTTTGTAATTAATGAATCGAAATTAATCGCATTTTTAATCACATATAAATATTTGACCTGAGAACAGTGAGAAGCAATTTTTTTCACATGGATTTTAGTATACCATTGAATAATGACTGAATACATAAGCTTAAGCAACAAAACATTGTTTATTTTTTTCAAGGAGGTTCTTAACCAAGACCAACAGAAAAGTGCAATTTTTGCCATAAAGTGTAGCAATAGCATATTTAGGAATATAGTACATTTCAGAGATTCAGGTAGCCTATAGGTAGGTAGACCTTCTGTAAACTATAACACTATGTTTTTTAAGTAAAACACAATACTTTCAAGTACATTCAGAACATTGGAAACCCTGACTATTAGAAAACATCTCTCTGTTGCTTCAGAGGCCATAACAGACTTTGTTGATTTACCAACAGTTGATTTAAAAAATCTAATACATTTCAGTCCAACTCTCTCAATAACCTTGGCCAAAACCATAAACAGTTCAACATAAAGTGCCAGTTGCACCAACAACGTAATAAATAGTTCAACATAAAGTGTACCATTTAAAATAAAATAAAATTCGTTCAATATCCTGATGAAAAATAAAATCTCTCTGTTGCATAGGCCACTGTTTGATCAACGCGAATTGGGTGTGGGTCCTTGTATTCCGAGTCGGGCTAACGTCCACGCTAGCTTCC
>NW_011353017.1:0-1615 GCF_000735185.1 Notothenia coriiceps
CATATTCAGCCCGGTTGTTGGCCCGCTAATAACCTCGATTTTGGAGGGCCAGAAAAAAGGTGAAAAAGTAGCCCTGAGCCGGAACTAGCCCTAGTGGAAAAGCAAAAACAAGTGATGTGCTACGTGCTGCAGTGGAAAAGCGCCAATAGTGACATCACTACGTAACACCTGCGCTCCTATTGGCTAGCGCTCCAGCACATTGTACGTGATAGGCTAAGGGGCGGGACATCTCTAAGCGGTTGAACAATCACAACAGAGCCGGCCAGCTAACCAATCAGAGCAGACTGAGCCAAACCTTCATCTTGATATTTGTTTTAGTCACCATTTTTTTCTCCAGTAACTTAGTTTCAACTTAAAATTACATAACTGATAACTGTGGCCCAGGTTGAAGCACAGTAACTCAGTATTTTACATGAATTGCATTATGGTAGATTTATTCTTTTCTATGGGGGCCACAGGGGAGCACTGGCCCCTGTTGGCCCCCCTAACGCACATGACTCTTACTAAAGTACTGCATAAAAGGACAGTTTTGAGGTACTTTTACGCAGAGATGGCAAAAGTAAATACATCCTTTACTCAAGTAGAAGACAGAGGGTGAAAAGAGGTGCTGCAGTATGAGAACAATAAAGAGCTTTTTGAACATTAAAGCATGGAGACATGTCCCAGGAGAGACACTTCATACAAAATACATCATAAAATCCCCTCAGAAACTTTAAAGCTACATGGAAATGTCATTTTGTTGATTTTAATAATTGTTATCATTTTAAAAACGAAGCTGTTTGTATGTGTTGGAATAAAGTTCAAATGTCAAAAACGTCATTGAATTTAAAATGTAAAATGTGGGAAAATATGGTAGAAATATTGAATAAAAGTCAAGAATCAATGTGAATTCAGTGGCGGCTGGTGGAAAATATTTTTGGTGGGGCTGTTGATATAGCGAGTAAAAATATTTTTTGGGGAGAAATTACCCCTTAAATTGGGACTTCTGGTGATGTAATGGCCCCATAAAATCGTGGTTCTAGGGCCAGGAACAACCAGGCTGAGTCGGGCTGAGTATGCTAAACTAGAGAGAGAATCGTTGTCAAGGGGGCTACAACTACAACAAGATGAACATATTTGACCGTGATTTAATTGTAATACACGTTTCAAAATGATGCCGAAGTAACAACATACTGATACCGGATAGTAAAAACCATGAATTAAGGCTTTGACAAGTCTGCAGACAGACGGCAGGCGAAAAACCTTTTAAAATGCGTGTTTTCTAATGGAGAAGCTAACGTTGTAAATGCTCCGACCGTCCACACTCACAACAACGGCCCATACAGACATAAATAAACCAGCGACTGTATTCGCCATGACACAGACAGTATGTGGTTTGTACTTGTTCAACTTTTGTCTAGTTTCTGAACAGATATGAAGAGCTGTTAGCTCTGAGTGCTAAGAGCTAACAGCTGTGTTGTTTTTCTGGGGAGCTCATTGAAGATGACGTCACGGCTCCGCCTACACTGCGTTACCACAGTTCCTCACGAGTCTAAAAAACAACTCACGTCAACGCACGTAAGCAACGTGGGCGCCAACGTGAGCGCTCTCGTGACCAAAATATTTGACGGCGCTG
>NW_011353018.1:0-2470 GCF_000735185.1 Notothenia coriiceps
CAAAACGTGATCCCTCTCTTAAATGTGTGTCAACCACAGACCTTATTTCGAGCTATTTTCCAAAATCCTATGGAGAATTTGCATTGGTTTTTGACAAAGGAACCGGAAGAAGTTTACTTCCGGGTTTTACGACGCGTCACTGCGGTTCTCTATTGAAAAGCATAATAAGAATATGATTTGTTAGCGCTTTAGTTATTCACTGCATGGACTTTACATTGTAATGGACACAAAATGGACACATTTCATTTTGCATGGATATTCATTAACGTGCAGTATAGATTTCCTCTCCATAGACACACCTGTAATGCAGACCTCGCCATGCAATATAACCTTTTTAAAGCTTTTAATAATCTTGATACGACTATCAGAGAGATTCCATTGTAGTCAATATAACGACAATATTAGCTCTTGTTTTGTTTAATACGATATCACCTTTTTTTTACGTTGCTGCCCTACTGGGTTTCTTGTCAGGAGAGGGTTGTTGGGATGGTGATAAAGGTCACTTGCCAAGAGCCAACTTACTGTTAACAGTGCCATTTGAGAGGATCTACCTTCAACGTGTTTGTTGCTGAATTCATTACACTGTTTCTTCTCTTGAATTATATGTATATTTCTTTATGTTTTAAACTACAGTTCCGTCCATGTTTTATATATTGCACTTTTATTGGTTTGAGAATTTAAGACTTTTATGTTTGATTTTGCAACTTTTCTTCAGAAAAGTAATATTTCAAAGAAGGTATCTGCTATTTTACCTCATTGCTCACAAAACAGCTTCTCATTATGCAAGCTTGAACTCCATGTTTCTAAAACATGAACATATCTGTTATAACCACTTCCTGCTCCATGCAAATCATTTTCATGCATATATTTTAATGAGATAATTGATATGTAAATTAATACACAATTTAAAAGTTGATTTATTTTTGAGTGTGAGTTATTTGATTATTTCCTCAAGTTGGAGAACTGTTTTTAGTGATGTTTATTCTTCATTACATTGCAATATGGTGTAGAGTAAATTATGTGTCTGTAACTACAGTTAAAGGAAACAATTATACAGCTTATATACATTGAAATTAGTAATATCATTTGAAATCATTGTATCTTCATCCCAATGCACAGTATGAGCTAACGCCATTTGCAATCTCCCACACAGTCGTCACAGACATCCATGCTTTGATATCATCTCTTTCGGGCTGTATTAAATAATTGATTCTTAAATGTATATGTAAATATTTATTAACCAGATACAGTTAGAGAAGCCATACTAGTGTCCACAAATAAATAATAATGCAAATGTTAGTTCGCTGTTATGAAATATCACAAAGATGTAAAGCTTGAATCAGACATTAAACTATTTCTAGCTGATGAGCTCATGTTATTGTTTTAATTAAATAAACAACTTTGGTGGAAAAGGACTTTCGGGCGGCACCAAATTTGTTCTGGAAAACTGTCCGACACCTCAGGAGTGGGAAGCAGGGAACCATCCAAGCTGTGTACAGTAAGGATGGGACGTTGTTGACCTCAACTGATTGAGTGTTAGGGTGTTGGAAGGAACACTTTGAGGAACTCCTGAACCCGGCAACTCCGCCCTCTATGGTAGAGGCAGAGCTGGAGTATGACGGGGGATCGACACCAATCTCCCGGGGGGAGGTCACTGAGGTCGTCAAACAACTGCACAGTGGCAAAGCCCCGGGGGTGGATGAGATCCGCCCAGAAATATATATCGGCTATATATCGGTTATATCGGCTATAATATATATCATATATATCGCCGGAGAGGACGCTGGCGTTGATTGTTCGCCGCTTCTCCGCCTCTGTTACCCTCTATCACCCTCAGCTACCATTCGTTCTCGCAAAACTTTCGAATTGGACTACTGCGTTGCAATGCACATATTTACTGCACTGCTAATTGTTTTTAATTTTAACTTATTTTAGACTTCTGCCTCTGTTGCTGGCTGTAGCCGGCTGCCCTCACTCAGCCATCAAAGTGCCGGGTGGCTATTGCTATCTGCTACATCGCCTACTTGTCTGTCTCCGTCCCACGCAACAACAGTGGACTCTCTCTGCCTCCTGCCTTCATCTCTGAGGTACATCTGTCCCGTCCCGCTGTTCACATCTTCCTGCCATGTCGTGGATCTTCCTCGTCTCCACAACAACCCTGTGCCACCCTAGCCGCTATCCGCTGCTGTCATCATGCTGAAATACTCCATCTCACAGCATCTGTCATTCACCAACTCCTCCACCCCGTCTTCCATCTCAGTCATCAGACATCTTGGACTCGAAGCACCCGCCGCAGTTTTGTTTACTTTCAGCACTGACAATCCACAGCATCCATCTGCTCTACCCAATGCACTGTCGCACACCTGAGGCGCCATCAGAACGCAACTCCTACTGCTCCTCTTACACTCCCCCCGCTCCCTACACTCCCAGCTGCATGGCAAGGTATGGCAGCTGCCACACCTTGGCTCCA
>NW_011353019.1:0-10854 GCF_000735185.1 Notothenia coriiceps
TCGCTGGTGAACCATGGAGCTGAGCGTGAGAATGTGACTGTTCTTGATTTTATTGGGGCGTGAATGTCAAGGAGCCTGCTCAGGGATTGGTTGTAGTAGTCCACCGATTCATTTGCTGATGAATGGGTTGCAGAGGCGAGATGATGGAGGTCCAAGGTCAAGGTGTCCGGGTTGATGTGTTTGAAGTTTCTGAAGTGGATTTCACGCTTGGGTTTGGTGTGGGAGGGTGGAAATGGCAGTTCCATGGAAATGACCTTGTGGTCGGACACGCCCATTTCGTAAACTAGTATGTTACTAACCGGGGCTGAGTCAGTGATAACTAGGTCTAATGTGTGCCCCTTTATGTGTGTGGGGACATGGATGTGTTGTGAGAGGTTAAGGCAGTCCAGTAGTTGTAAAAACTCAGATGCAAAAGGGGAGGAGGGGTTGTCTACGTGGATGTTCACGTCACCGAGAATTAGGATGTTGGGGGATGTAGTGCAGAGTGATGTGAGGAGGTCGTGTATTTCCGAGATGAAAACTGAATTTGGTTTCAGTTTGGGTGGGCGGTAGATGAGTAGTATTGTAAGATTGAAAGGTGGTTTACATTTGACTGCAAGGCATTCAAATGAGGATGGTGGGGGGAGGGGGAGAGATGTTAGTTCCAGCTCATTTTTGTGAAAAATGGCTAAGCCACCACCCACCCGCCCAGTGCTGCGTGCTTTTTGAATATAGCTATAGCCGGGAGGACAGGCTTTATTCAAAGTTGAATAAACCTCAGGTGGGTGCCAGGTCTCTGTGAGGCACATGAGGTCTAAGTCCTTGTCCAGTATGTGTTCATTTATGAGTGATGATTTAAGTGTGAGGGATTGTGTGTTGAAAAGTTCCAGTTTAACTGTTGGTGAAATAATGAATCTCTGTAGTGGTCGTAGTACACGGAGATCCACTCCTCGTTTTCCATGTAGATCCATTCCACATTTTCCATTAAAATCCACTCCATGTTTTCCATGCAGCTGCCTGGTCTGCAGCACTCTCGCGGTGTTTCCAGTGTTACATACCAGAGGAGCGTCAGAGCTCTGATGACACGTCACAGTAGCGACGGTGCGAACAGCTGTGTGGAAGGAAGGAATATGGTGGCCGGGCAGCAGGTAAACAAACTGACGGCGGGTGCTTCTGTGGATGTAGCGTGGTCGGCGAAGGAGTCCAAGTTTTTTGATGAATGAAACACAGGCTGGGATGGTGTGTTTATTTAGTTCCAGCAGGCGCGAGATGGAATATTGCTGCATCATGCCGGTCAGGATGTAAGTCCTGAACAGTTTTAGCCGTTTGCTAGGCTAACCGGCGCGCTGGGGGCTGCTGGCTGGCAGCCGGCTGGCTGTGGAGAGTAGTGCGGTCCCAGGCAACGAAGGCCTAACCGCTCCGGGGCTGAGGGGCAGCCCGGGATAGAATCTCGCACAGTAGCGCTGGAGAGAGCCAACGTGATCCAAGGCTCAGGACAGGAATGGAGGACTGGAACGGTAGCTTCGCTGCAGCGATCAGCCGCTTGTTGGTATGGCTGTGGATGATGCGGTCCCAGGCGACAAAGGCCTAACCGCTCCGGGGCTGAGGAGCCCGGGATGAATCCTCGCAGCAGCGCTGGACAGGGACAAAACGTCCACACAAAGTGGCTACCGAACCGTCACTAATCCGCCACCAGTTGATGTAATGGACGGGCAGGTAAGCAAAACCAACCGCACACAGACTCGTAGAAACTCTCAAAAGGTCTGTGACAAAGCTATGGTAATAAGTAAATACAATCTAAAATTGAATGTAAAACTAGTCTTAAACTAGCCCTAGACTAGCTCCGTTGGAGAAGCGGCGAACAACCAGCGCCAGCGTCCTCTCCTATAGGCGTCCAGAAGACTGGCATATTGTTAAAGTGACCTTTTCTTAGCCAGTGCCATATAAATAGATTATATCTATATGGCGCTGATCTTAGCTATCTCTTAGTGGAGGAAAACAGTTATGACATCACTTACGCTACTCTGGGATTTGTAGTCCTTCTAGTTGCATATTTTTCATAGTCTTATATTTCAACAGTTTTACGACAAACTGTGACTTTTTTGACATGGAAATGATTTTTTAAGATTGACAAATATCATAGGCTATGTGTAATTCATGGCACAATTCAAACGGGATCGAAAGATAAGTTTTCTCTCTTCATTGACTTCAATGCATAATTTTTCCGAAATAAGGTCCCATGGACCGAAAGTAGATTGGCGTGACTTCGCCATTCAATTCATCAGAATTTTGTATGACTTGACTTGACTTGCTTGACCTGAGCAATGACTTGACTTGACTTGCTTGACTCTCACCACAGTGACTTGGGACTTGCTTGATACTTGTAGGTCAAGACTTGAGACTTGCTCATGACTTGAACATGTATGACTAACTCCCACCTCTGTGCATGAGTCAAGAGCAGACTCAGAGATTCGCAAATCCTGACTCACTATGCAAAACATAGCAGACTCTTGCAGACTCAGAGCCGTAACCGTATAGCAGCAGATCCAGAGATCCAGCAGACTCGTCGTCAGCACGAGTCAAGAGCAGACTCAGATTCGCCAAATCACAAAATAACCCTTTTTTTGTGATCAAAAATGTTTATTAAAGCAAAAGACACTGTGTAGCGGAGGTTAATGTAACGTTAGTTTAATATGCTCGTGAAATGCAACAACTTTTCGGTTTCACCGGTAGGATTTCTACGCTCTTGGTGATGCTGACTCATATGACTCATATGACTCAAAGGACTCGTATGATCCGGATCTCTTCAACGACTGACTCAGAAGACTCAGAGTCCGTAAAAGGATCCAGATTTGCCATCTCTAGTGTGAACCGTGTCAACGATATACCACGTGATAACACGTTAGGCTCGTGTTGTGTTCAAGGACCCTGACCTTGGCCAGAAAAAACAGGCACTCGCTTGTTTAATTATTTTGCGGTCTAGATTTCTTTATTTAATTTTTTTTGCGTGTGTTTATAAATTACGTGGAGGGCCATATCAAATGATCTCGCGGACCGTATACGGCCCGGAGGCCGGAGGTTCCCCACCACTGTGTAAAGCGACTTTGAGTCCTTGAAAAGCCCTATAAAAATATAATGTATTATTATTATTATACTGACAGGTATCAGATCTTGCTGTGTACAATAATCTTCCTGAGAGGTGTCACTTCTGATGTAGTCTGTGTGGTCTATTGTGAATGTAGTCCTGACAGCCACAGGTGATAAGAATCAAAGGTTCCCATAGGATTCCATAGAAAATGCGTGTGGGTCATTTCTTGACCCACTTATGGAAGTTTGGGGTAGTAATAGAAAAACTACAATTTCTTAAAATTTAAATTTAAAATGTGAAAGGCATGATATCCAAAACATGTTTTTTGAGGAATAGCTGGAATATGAAATGATGAAAAAAATGTAATTACAAAGATACTTCAAGAAAACCACCTCACCAGGTCCAAAAAGACCCACATATGCATCGAAGGGTTAAAAACTACAAGTCCTTTTATATCAGCTGTGCACCGTTATGGTGTAAATATAGCCTATCTACCAATTGGATCAAATATAAAAGTCAGCCGAATTAGTATTGATACTCCAAGGAGACGTATTGTGTGAAGAGAAATTGAAGATGTTGTTTAATTGCTGATATATTTATCCACGTCACGTTTTCAGTTTCGGTGGCATTTCTTCCAGTTTGTCCAGAAGCCTTCTAATCAGGGCTCTATAAATAAAGAACTACTGCAGATGTGTAATATTTAATGCAGCCGAACCGTGTATTACAATGCCGTTATGTGATGACTATCAAAGAGAAAAGAAAACACTCGGAAAGTAAAGTATAATGTCATGACTATTACACGAAATGCTGTGAGACTGGGTTGACATATAGTAACAAAGAACTTAGGAAAGACTTTAAAGATATACTTAGTGATGGAAGGAAACAGTAGCTGGTGCAAAAAGAAGCAATTTAGGTTCTGGATACGAAGCAATGTTAACAGTAATATTTTCTTTTCCGTTACAGTTTGTTTGAAGAATGTTTCATGCAATGTTTTTTAATGAACTAAAAAGAAAATATGCCTCATCCATGAGAAACTGTAGTTATGTGTCAGGTTTTCTAACATTCTATGTCAAAATAGAGACAGAAATGGGCAAGGCTGTGTAAGCCTTGAGGGTTAAATGGCAAAACAAGCTGTAAGGGATTGAAGTGTTTTGACATACAGTACTGTATTAAATGCATGCTAAACCAAGTCCTGCCACCAGGCTGGATATTTATTTATTTATTGTGTTAGCTGTTTTTTTTTATATAACCTCAGAACAAAAATGTACCCTCAGGTTCTGAGTTTTAAAACAAGAAAGGAAAACAGTATTTACTCTCCGCTCTGCTGTCAGCAGTTATGAAAAACTTAAAGTAAGCCCGGGTGAGAAAGCAGCAGAGATATTTGGTCTGACAACTACTGTATCATCATTCTACAAAGTCTGTCCTCCAAAGACTGTTGTCAATGCAACCCAAATGCTCTGGTCACAGAATAAAAGCATTGCAAGTTCTTCACATCTGTTGTGCAAAATCTCTTCTCGCCACTTGGAGATCTACAGTATGCCTGCAAGGTATGATCAGGGAAAAACATTATACTCTTCTGACTATCATTTAAAATTAAATCAGAATCATAAGTTGTTTACTTTGGGACTTGAGGTCAATTTCAAAGTAAAATTCAAACACCTTGAGCTTTAGAATACAGATTCCACTCACTCCAATAATTGTATTTAAGGATGTAATGGCAAACTAACAAATTATCATCAAATATTTACTTTTGATATGCTGTCAAGAACCTTTATTCCGTTTCCAGATTTCAATCAATGAAAGATGGCAAGGTACTTTTCTACTCCAACCGTGATCAAACACATTGCTTTGAGTGACAGTTTTGAATACACGACCAGCCACATATTTGGTGCCTTTCTGCTTTAGTGCTTAGAAATCAAACTCAATGGTATCTCGGATTACAAAATGACATTTTTACCAACCATGTGCTCAGTGTCAAATATGTTTCTCCCAACAGCTTTTACTTTTTCTTTATTTGGAAAAAAACGCAGTCTATCTTTGTCACTGTCCTCGTCTGCTTGTAATAAAAGCTCCCACGGGTTTAGTGTGTGATATATATCCATTGAAACCACAACAATATGAGCAATAAAAATATACTTTACTCATGAAAGGCTTGCTAGCTGTGTATAGCTCACCATTGTGAAACACTGAGTGATTGTAATTGGGTATCGCAATACTTTACATGCACATGCCCATATTATTTACACAAAGAACCACCACCACAACACAGCTTTTTTTTCTATAGCAAGTTGTAAATCCTCTTTGTCATGCACAAATATATCCGGAGACCTTGAGAAACACTTGCCAGTAATGTGAAAACAGTCTACATGACAGTTACTGTAATGACTGTGGGTATCACTTTATTATTTCCATTGTGTACGTTTATACGGTGACAAAACATCTCATTTAAAAAAGGACAGGATATGAAAAGCTGCTGTTTAAATCCAAGTGCCTGAATGATTAAGTGAACATGAGAAGCACTTTGGGTGATTGTTAGTTGAAGAGCTAATGGTGTTGCAAGACGTTCTACAAGAGAGTGATAGCAGTGTAAGGCTTCCCGACATCAAATGACATTTGTTAACAGAAAATGCATCATGTTCATGTTCCCTTAAGTCCTTTCTCACAAATGTTTCTTCATTTCGGAAAAATCCAGTATAACATTTTTTGGCCTCCCCGGGTCGATCTCTGGGTCTGAGAAGTGGAGCCAGTGTGGTGGGCATTAAACTTGCATTTTCTCTGATAGCCACCAGGGTGCAACTCATCTGGTTGCAAAAAGAAGTCTAAATGCATAAAGTAGGAGACTATAAGAAAATAATCCACACCCAGTCTCACTTGATTATTCAACGCAGAATGTAGTTTCTTTTGTAAACGATGGTCGCATTTAGAGTTAAATAGTGCCGTGATTAAATGCCATATCATGTTACAAACTACATCAAGCATTATTTCTGAAACAGTACGGAACCCAAATGCGTTTTCTCTTGCCGGTGTACCACAAGCTGAGTTCCTTTTTTTCTTTTCTGCTTTTTTACACATACTCTCTCCAGTACAGGTTATCTCTGAGTATTAGCCATGCTTGCTAATGTAAACAAAGACCATATTATGTCCAAAACAGTCGGGCATTGTTTCTGATAGCGACGTTTCTGATAGTGCCGTGGGTCCACATTTCCGATATTATGTCATATCGGACGCAAATCTGGATCAGCTCCATTGTACCCCCTTTTTTTAAAGATTTGGGTATGGAGGAAAAGAGAGAGGATATTCTTTTCTGACACTTTGTGAGTTCCCTGACACACCGGGAACACATATTTAAAGTATCAAAAAGTGCATTTTGCATGATAGGTCCCCTAATCTTTAAATAGAGCTATACTTGCTATATATAGACCTTGAGGTTTGCCTTGGCATCATAAAATGACGTCATATAAAATGTTTAACTGTGACTGGTAAACTCCAGAAGTAGCATGACTCGTTGAAAGTGAGCTCTGCTTTTATGCGGGTACGTGCTGTCTATATGAAGCAGGCTCAAGGGCAGCTGGACCTGCCGTGCCGTGTGGAAACGGAAAATGTCTCTCAACAAGCCAGACCTCATGTATGGGCCTGATCCCCTGACTCCAGTGTGAAGCGGCCTTTCATACAAACCCAGAATCAGCTAACACGCCATCGATCTAAACCACAGTCTTGATGAATGAACGATGCGAAAACTGATCCAAGACCAGTCTGAATGAGTGACTTATTTCCATTCTGGAAATTAACAGAAAATTAGGAATTTGACTTTTGCATCCGAGTGACTGCAGGCCAGATGGAATCTAGTCTGTCGCCCTTCCAGCATCTGCAACAGTTAACAGAATTGCTATGCTGACAGAAAGAAAGAGGCGTAGATGGTGCAAATTTCAGGGTTGGTATTTGCTCCACTGATGAGGGATCCACCAAAACCCGATCCAGAGCCACAACTGAGAGCTGGATGGCCACAGACCTCTTTTAGGGTTGGTTGTCTGATTGGGCTGATGTCCCCTATATATAAGCCAGAAAAAGAAGAAATACAGAGAGTAGGGGTTCCTCTTTGGCCTTTTATTATAGAGTTTGGTGGGCGTTGAACAAAATGTGGTACAACACTTAGAGGGTATTTTGTCAACACTTAGAGGGTATTTCGGTTATATTAGTGATTGACATGACTAAACATTGACACACTAGCATTGGGAATGGTGCACAGATGATGGTGACATTACTCTATACATTTTTTTTTTTTTGAGAGAAATGTCACATAACATTTTTAACCTTTCTTCCTCAACATCAAACATGTGATTGTTTAATGACATTGTAACTGCTTTCATCCCTTTTTCTCAGCCTACGGATTTGCTTTACAGGAAATAAAAGGACTGTTTCTCCTTGTTGGCCACCGAAGAGCAATAAACACATTCCAAAAAAATGCACTATGGCAGACAATAGGGCTCAATGCAATGAACTGACCTGTTTTTTAATCATTGCCTTCACAAATTCCCTTCATTTTCAGAAATTATATTTGGCAGTCTGATGATATGGGATGCTTCCTACCCAAGGGGCTTGTCAAAAAAAGCCATTAGAGCTCTTTAAAATGGTCATTGGGGCTATTTTGAGGTGTTTATCCAAGCTTTGGTCACAGTGAGCCCATAGGTATGTTGGTAATCTGGATTGGACTCATCTGGCAGATTTAAAGAGGATTGTAAATCAAGCTTTTAGTTCTGAGTCTGCAGAGGATTTAAATTTACATCGGAAAAAAACATGGGATTCCAAAAAAAATATCAAGGTATCGTTTCATTGACAGAAAGTTTTAAATACTGGAACATCCTCATAAATATAATACGAATTTCCAGATGTAAACACGCAGTAAATAAAGGAACGCATGCCTGTGGTTGTCTGTGTGTACAAGCATCCGTAAATGAGTGTATGAAGCACGTATGTGTTTCATGTATGTGTCTGTTTGTGTATCCTGCAGCATCCAGATGCCCCAGATGTGTTTCAGGGACTAAAGAGCTTTATGTGGCCTGTGGTTTTGAGCCTGTAAGGATGAAGATGAGAGAGACGTACATCTGTCCGGCCCTTTTTACACGATACAGAGAGCATACCCTACAGCTCCGAAACAGCAGAGTGGAGGATTAGTGAAATGGTTGATAAAAGGCCCTCAAATCACTGAGAACAAATGATAAAAGGGTAATTATGCCAGAAGATATTTTAGATGTTCAGATAAAAAACAATGAATGACTGTATGGCAGCAACATGAGATCAAAAGACTGCGTGTTACTGTAACTTTTTGCATATAAACATAGTCCAAAAAGCTGCCTGCCGGCGGGGTGCAAGTAATGGTGAAAATGATTCCTCCAAATGCTAGGTGAACACATCTGGAAGCAAGTCCACTCAAGAACAACGGTCTTTCCGATTAACCCGTAATCATCATTTAGGCTTTAATGGTTTCATAATGCATAAAGAATCCAAGAGTGAACTTTGTGTCAGCAGTTAGCTATTAAAGAGGCATCCTGTGGTGTTTCAGTAATTTATCTTTTTGATAACCATTGTGACCCAGATGGCAGACAGGGTTAATGCACAGTGGAAGGAAATGGTAACGAGTAACATCAGTATTGAGAGCAGAAAAAGCCTTTAACTTTCTGAGTCTATTATTCTCAAACACTAAAGTATAACATCTACTGTAATGACATTAACACTTAAACTTGACCATATTTAAATCAAATGTGGCATTCATGTGTCACCTGGCAAGAATTTTGTTGCATTTCATTGTCATTTTTATGGGAGATATTTAATATTGGTGGTGCAACACAGCAGTTGGTAGAGGAACCCTAAATGCACCTACTTTTATTGCATGTAATAAAATTCAGTTAAATTAAAACCAAATGACATAACTGCCTCAAAAATGTTGGAAAGATGGAATCAGTTACTGTTGAAGAGTTAACAATGCAGTTTTTCCAGTAACTCTCATGTATTCACAGGAATAAATGTGTAGAGACTTGAAGAATTGAAAATGGCTGTTCCCAGTCATATCCAACTGTGTGCTTCCTATTAATCGTTAAATATTCACAACATGTGCTAAAAGAAGCACAACTATTGTTAGTGTTGCGTGATTGAAAATCATTATCAACCATGTGAGAGGAGGGGGACAAGAAGACCAAAGTGTTGCTGTCTGAGGAATGAGTACCAAGTAATTTTCATCTTTTCCGGAAGAAAACAAAAAAGCCATAATCCTTGGTTACCATAGTTTATCAACAAGGATAAGGAACAACAGGTGTTGCTGACCTTGTTGTCTGCGCTCACAGCTGCTGCCTACAAGCACAAGAGTCAAACTATAACTCTAGCAATTTGCAATTGTCATGTTAAGCTGGGTTATCAGTCCAGGTTACATGACCTGCGGATGCGGATGATACTCAACTATGTTTATCCATCAAGCCTGATGAATCCAATCATCTAAATAAAATGCAAGACTGCCTCAAGGACTTAAAAACGTAGATGACCATAAATGTTTTGATGTTAAACACGGCCAAAACTGAAGTTATTGTACTCGGCCCAAAGAATCTACAAAACAAATTATCTAAAGATATACTAACTATGGATGGCATTCATTTGGCCTCCAGTGAGACCGTAAGGAATCTTGGTGTTATATTTGATCAGGATTTATCCTTTAACGCCCACATAAAATCAATTTCAAGGACCGCCTTCTTTCATCTATGTAACATAGCAAAAGTCAGGCATTTCTTGCCTCAAAACGATGCAGAGAAACTAGTCCATGCATTTTTTACTTCAAGGCGGGATTATTGTAACTCTTTATTATCAGGGTGTACCAAAAAGTCGGTTAAGTCGCTTCAGCTGATTCAAAATGCTGCAGCTTGTGTACTAACCAGAGTTAGGAAAAAGGACCACATTACTACTGTTCTGGCTGCCTTACACTGGCTCCCTATAGAACACAAGATAGAATTAAAAATGATTCTTCTCTCCTACAAAGCCCTTAATGGGCAGGCGCCATCTTACCTTAAATAACTCATTATACCCTACTGTCCAACTAGGGCATTGCGTTCCAAGAATGCACGGTTGTTGGTTGTTCCTAGAGTCTCTAAAAGTACAATGGGAGCCAGAGCCTTTTCTTATCAAGCTCCACTTTTGTGGAATCAGCTTCCAGTTTGTGTTCGGGCGGCAGACACCCTATCCGTTTTTAAGAGTACGCTTAAGACCTTCCTTTTTGATAAAACTTATAGTTGATAAAATAATCTAATAAAAGTGCACTGACGTAGACACGTTGTGCCTCTTCACCTATATATTTTAGTTCTTACTCTTTTTCCTTACTGATGATATGTCATTTGGTTGTGTGTGTAGACAGTGGAAGCAGGGAGAGGCATATATACGTGCCTTTATCCCTGCCGAGTCGACGAACAACTGTTGAGTGGTATCAGTGCCAAAAGAACAACTTTTTAGGAGCAATGCGCTATAGATGTGGTGCATACATCTTAGTTCCTACTCTTTTCCCTCACCCTATCCTAAGGGAGTGCTTGCACGTAGACACATTGTGCCTCTCCACCTTTGTTCCTTACTTCTTACTTGCTACCCCTTTCCCTTAGACTGTCGGGGGACACCTTACTTCTTCCTTCTGTCTGTCTGTACCTGTGTACTCTCATGTTCCGAGTAAAGCAGCTTCCCCTAAATTTATTTTGGTGTCTATCTACGCCGGGATCCTGAGCCGTGGCTGATCCTGTTGCTGCGGTCCTGTGTCCTGG
>NW_011353020.1:0-4658 GCF_000735185.1 Notothenia coriiceps
AGATAAGGACTTTTAAGATTCATTGGATTGCACACTTTGTTTGCGTGGATTATTATTAACATTAACATTTTAATAGCACTTAATGACTGACTGAATGGAAATGACAGTAAATGAAAATATAAAACGAAAAAAGCGATCATGAAAATGTTTCCAATAAACTAATAAAATGATTTTTGACCACTTTGTCGTTCAGATATATCACATATTTGTAACTAAATTATACATGAATTGAAACAAAACACAGTTTAAACTGAGGAGTGACTCTCGTGAGTTTCATTTATTTTCTTCACTCCGCTGGGGTACTGCTCTCATGTCAAGAACAACAAGCATGAGATCAGTGCATGCACTGCATCGTCCAATCAGTGAGCGATACACAGTAAGGGGGCGGGGCGAGTATCTGAGGATTTCATCGGAGGATGGACTGGTGGTTCCTCGATTATTGCTCCTCCATTATCGCTCCTCACTCCTCGCTCCTCGATCCTCGGTCCTCCGGCAGAAATAAGAGCCATGGGACGGTACTCAAGATGGCGCAGACAAATCAACTTCCGGTGAGACCGAGGAGCGAGGAAATGAAAATAGTCGTCCTGAGACAGGGCCCAGACCAATCAGAGAGTTGTATGGAAATAAAAGTGTGCTTCTGTCATTCAAGCTTGGCTCTGTTACCTCATTCACACCAACGCAACTCCGGTTCAAGCTCCGTGCTAGAGCTTTTCATGTTCAGAACCGGTTCTTCGGTTTAGCTCCGGCTTTTTTTCACACTGCCCAGAGTCCGACTGGTGCTGCGTCATTGCGTCATCGTTTGCGTCATGACGTAACTGTTTGCGTGCCTGCTTCATAAAGCCAAACTGGCGGAAACCCCTCACAGCTGACACCGACAACAACAACAATGGCCGATTGTGCTCCAGCTTCCTCTGTACCTCTTCGGAAGACCAGATTCCCAGTAGATAGCTGGTCTCTTCAGTGGACCGCTGCTGCTTGTTAAGTTTCTCCATCGTTGTGTACAAACTGGATAAAACGCCGGCTTTTTGTTGTTGTTCAGGAGTTTCCGACGTACTAACGGACATACGGAGCTGTTTGTTCCACAACAAGCTGGAGGAGAGCTCTCCTCTCAGACTGAGAGGCTCAGGTGAGCTAAAAGACTGTTTAGATAGTTAACTTTAGTCTAAGTTATCTCAGTGGGTCTCAAACGGTTTGGTCACAAATTATTCAAAAGATTATTTCCGCGGCACACCTTCATATGATCATTATGTTATAAAAAAAATTAGAGAATAAAGAAAAAACAGTTGAAATACTATAAGGCAGTAAAACAAGAATACAGTTTGAAAGGGGAGTGATTTGTAAAATATCCATAAAGAAAAAATAACATCTGATTACAGTTGTGTTTCATCTGGGTGTTGAGAGATGTATCCATAGATCTCTGAATGTTGCTCTCAAAGTGCACCAGATTGATGCTTTTAACTTCAATATTTAAAACAAATCTTCCCGGGGGAACATCCCCCCGGACCCCCCTAGAGGAGGTGAGGTCCGCTCCCCACTCGTAAAAAATAGCACTTTACCCCAGCCTATATGCCGTGAGCTGATTATCGAGCCTTCATTGTAGCAGTCGCGGGTGTACTGTGTGTTTGAGTGTGGGGAGTGCTTTTGTGCGTGCTCTATAGTGCCCGTATTAGTGTTCACTGGAGTCCAGCACCTCAGCACCCCCACTCAAAATACCTTCCCGCGCCTCTGGCCTTGTCTCACTGGGTTATTTACCTCGGGGTAAATAGCCACACTTACAACGGCACGCCAGGTTCATAGCATATGCCTTATTATTTTCTCATTGATTCATCTAACAATTTACATTTTTACAAAAAAAGGAAGCCTGACCTACAGTATATCAAGCCAAACATGTTATAGGCTAGCTCCAGGATACCTCTGAAATTAAGCTCCATGTTCCAATGGTGAAAAATAAAAGACACTTGTGAACCAATCATAAAAAAGAGCAAAGCATAGCCCAATTTAAAAGGTCTGATGGTAAAAAGTTGTTTGAGATTGCAGTAACCTCGATAGTATAATGTTCTCGATAGTATAATGTCCTCGATGTTTATTTTCTTTGTTTTTATTATGCATCCTGTAGCACCTTGGGATTGCCGTTTGCAATGAAAGGTGCTTTACAAATCGAATGTATTATTATTATTATTATTATTATTATTATAAACTTGACAGCTTTGTACAGCAGGTTCATTATAAACAATCTGATGTCTGACTTTCAGTTAGATCCAAGCCATAGTCCAAATCTCTTAGTGAGCCAACCCTAGGACGCAGTTTCGGCTTAAAGGAACAACTCAAAGTCCTGATGCCATGTGGGGTCTCGCCCCTGTTCCACTAGCAGATAATTCAATGCAATCGCTTATCCAACATTTATCTCAGGTTCATATTCTAAGACTGATCGGTTCCTCTATCGCAACATCTTTAAATCTTTGAAAAAATTAAGTTGTGAACATTGAAAAATAATCTCTGCTGCCAACACACTTTCTAAGTGGTTGTCCATTCCTGTCTTGCTTTTATAAACAGACACGTCCTAGATGACTGCCGCACAACTACTCACTTGATAAGGTATACTCTTAAACTGCCTTTTTCCAAAATAATAGAAAAAAAGACCTAGTTTAGTGAAGATGTATGGTCAACTGTAACAACGAGACGCCGTTACTAGAGTTATTTATTAAAGGGTATTAATTGTATAAGTGTTCACCCCCATCTTGTCTGTTGTTTCCGGTCGTCTCTGTGTTCCCTCCTGCTGATTACCCAATTGTGTTCACCTGGTGCCCTGTGTTTGCTCCTCCCCTCACCTGTGTCTAATTGCTCCCCAATCATCTGTGTCTTTTTAGTCTGTGTGTGTATTTAGGTGCTGTGTCTTGAGAGTGGTAGTGTGTGTGAGATCTTTGTGGCTGCAGGATGTGTTCACGGAGAACAGCAGGATTGAGGCTGTGAACTTTGTGCACATTATTTTAATAAATGCCCACGTCGGGTTATATTTTTGGACGTTCTGCCTCTGCCTCTTTGCTTGGTCGGGCCGCTCAACGGTCAGTCTAACATCAACTATGATTTTTGTGGTTTTTCCTTCACATCTCAGCTTCACCCGGCCTTCTTATCAATTGGTTGTTTTGGGCTCCAGTAAGAGAAGACTGAAATCCCAACCTCACATAGCTTTCATTAAGTCAAAAGTACTTTCCTAGCCTTTGTGTCATTTTTGTTTTTCGTTTAAAATTGGTGGACCTGTGAACTGATCTAATTGTTCAAATATCTCCCCCTCCCTGGACCCCTGCTGCACACTGTCCTTGAGGAGGCACGTTTTTGATTGCTGCATGCTTGGCTCTGGTTCTCAAACAGCAGAGGTATCTACATGTATGCCAGGGCTTTTTCCTGTCTCTTATCTTACAAAACACTCCTTACTAGAACTGGTGATCGTTGGGCCAAGGTGTCTTGATACTTGATACAGGGGACTTTACAATAATCTTTCATGTGTTTCTCTACAACGTACTCATAAATTAATATATGTTTTCCAGATTAACATGATATGAATTGGTTGGGGTCAAGTTGTGCTCTCTGTAGTATCTCTGTATTAACCGAAACCAATCTTATCTTTATAGGTATGACCATCAAAAATACAGCTCTCTGAAAATTGCAGTCAACAAATCATTTTTTTTCTAAAGTGGGCAACACAGTGACATCTCAACAAAGAAACTAAGAAAATAAATTGAAGTCAGATTCTTCAATAAATTGTTTTTGTCTGGTTGGCTACGAAAGCTGGATTTTCCACTGGCAGTTAGCAGGCGAGCTAGCTTAAAGGGCTATGTTCGCTGGCTAGTGCAAGCTGGCCTTAGCTGAAAAGCTGAAATCAGTTTAATGTATCTCAGGCCCCGGCCACACGAGGACGAAAACGGTCGTTTGCGTTACTGTTTAGTGTCATATAGACCGTTCGGCCACAGGACGACCGAATATGACAGTAAACAACTGCGGAAACGATAACGGGGCCCAAGGTGGATAGAACGGCATACGCAACGCTCTGGGGGGTCCAACGGCTCCGTGTGTACGCCCTATACGATAATTTTCTGATAATGATGACGCAATAGCGCCGCCTCTCCCCACCTCTGCTGCTCACCCCCGCGTCAAAGTAAACTGCACACTGAATTCAGATTATTTATCTTTCTCTCGATATGGACATAAACGCGAGTGAAGTCTAATCTGACAGGACGGAGACACGCAGCTCTGCTCACCTGCAGCTCCTCCCGCTGTTCACCTGCAGCTCACCTGCAGCTCACCTGCAGCTCACCTGCAGCTCACCTGCAGCTCACCTGCAGCTCCTCCCGCTGTGATGCAGCGGTGAACGGAGCAAAACACACACTTCAAGTCAGATCATCACCCTTAGCTATTTTAATTACCTCTCAAACTACCTAAACTAGTTATAAATATGTTTATTTTTACTGTCGGGTCACTCATTACTGGATCAGCTGCTGAGACAGACACTGACACTGTCAGAAGAGAGGGAGGAAAAAGAGAGGCTCGGTGTATTTTATTATTATATTATATCAACCCAGTCTCATGGCATTTCGTGTTCACCAACACAATTTTTTATCTATTGATTCGTGTTCACCAACACGATTTTCTTACGTGTTATA
>NW_011353021.1:0-3192 GCF_000735185.1 Notothenia coriiceps
TGTAGCCTACCCCAGCCATACCCTGGCGCCGCCACTGGATATAATAGCATCCAAGAACGACTTCCACTTTCTTTGAAACACTACACCAGATGTGTCAAACACAACTTCACCAAGGGCCACATTGTTTAAAAGAAAATCACATTTAAGGCCAGACATACAATATATAGATTTTTGACATGTTATTCTAGCATTTATTGCATTACATTTATACAAGCAGTCAAACATTCACCCAACTCGTACACCCAATGGGCCTGAATATGAAAGGTCAATGGTTGTGTGGAACATATGATAAACATTTAAAGAGTTAAGGATTATTGATGCTTTAAATATCATTCTGGCATGCAAGTCTGCCTCCTAAAAGCATAGAAATTACGTTACACTTTCACTCATTTTGTCTATGTCACAGACCTAAATGTGTTGCATCAGTGTTGGCATGCTATTAAGTGACAAAGTTCGACCTATTTCCAGTCACCAAGCATTTTCTCCTTCATGCAAGTGGAAGGAAGCTACAACTACATGGGCTGGAAAATGTATAGAGAACCTCAAATGATATGAGGGCAGGATCCAAATTTGCAAGGGTCCCTGAATAAGTCCCAATCATCGAATACTTTTCAGTGATTACTGTCTGGTGACAGTTCCCCTCCGTCTGTGGATACAATGAGAGGAATGGAAAAAGGGCAAAAGTTGAATTTGCAACGAATGAAAAAGCCGGCGAGAACATTTTTATTTTCTACTTCTTTGGCTCTGCGCTCCCTTTCAGTACTGCAGACATACATCCAATTCTCAAAACAAATAGCGTCAACGACTCAACTAAATGACTAACAATACCATAACCGTTTTGACAATAGTCAAGACATGACCAATACATTCTGAGTTGGGGACACACCTTAAATACTCTCTGTTTGATTCCCCCTGCAGGGTGGGTTCATCCCAATAATGGAGGTCCTGGACAACAAGTTTGACGAGGGATCAGCCAGCACAGAAGCCTTTACAAACGCCAGCCTACATGGCGTGGCAAACATCACCAACATCCCCAACATCACCAACATCCCCAACATCCCCAACAACACCTATTTCCCGTACTATCAACACTCTCTCTATGTGGCCGCAAGCTACATCCTGGCCTACTTCTTTATCTTCCTGCTGTGCATGGTGGGAAACCTCTTGGTGTGTTTGATCGTGTTTGAAAACCGTTGTATGCGCACGGTCACCAATCTCTTCATCCTCAATCTGGCAATCAGTGACCTGTTGGTGGGCATCTTCTGCATCCCTACAACCCTGGTGGATAACCTCATCACAGGTAATACCGACCTAAAGGTCTCCTATTATGCTAACAGATCATGCATTTTAGACATCCCTCATATCCCTCTGTTTCAGCCCTGTTAGAGAAACGCTGATTCTGGGTCCTTAGCTTGAAAAAAACAAAAATAGGAGGTGGAGCAAATGCCTGCTCAGAATTACCCGGCAGATACAGCTAAATGCTCCCGTGATTAAATGCCATCATGTTGCAAACCACTTCAAGGATTATTTCTGAAACAGTATGGAGCTCAAATGCTTTTTCTCTTGCGGGTTTACCACAAGGTGAGTTCCTTTTTTTACACATGCGCTCTCTCCAGTACAGGTTAGCTCTGAGTGTTAGCGATGCTTGCTAATGTAAACAAAGACCATATTACGTCCAAAACACGTCGGGCATTGATTCTGATAGCAACTTTCTGATAGTGCTGTGGGTCCACATTGCCAATATTACGTCATATCGAACGCAAATCTCTTTCTGAGAGAGAAACAACGTGCAGAGAGAGGAAAGGCAGTGTTACCCCCGGGGCTGATGGGTAATTACTCCCAAATGAGTTAGGGGAACAGAGAGAAGAGGCATTTGAGTCCTGCAGGATTTCCCCGTTAATATCAGTGTCTCGAAAACACATGTTGGCGACTGAAAGACATCCAGTGTTTGGTCTTTTCCGGAAGCATCCTTCCCCTACAGTGTCTCAACTGAAAGAGGACCACAAACCACAACACACAATATGATACCATTTTGAGATTTGGGATATTTATCTCCCATTCTTTCACTTTTTCAACACCAAACATGTCGTTAATGTCTCTGTTTAGTGAACTACAGCAATCTGAAAGCCTGTACATTATTTATATCACACTTTATCAGTAGACAAATGCAGGAAATTACTTTTTTAATGCAGTATTTTCTGATTTATGGCGCAACACAAATATATTTTGCTCTGTGCAAACCTTTGACTCTAATATGTCAACAACATGAAACAAGAATATGAACCTGGCTTTATCCAATGATCACACAAGAGTTCTACATCCTGACACATCCTTCATCTACACTGTCTCAACTGAAAGAGGACCAGAAGCACACAAAATATAATAAAATGTGGAGACTTTGGGATACTCACCTCCCATTCTTTTACTTTTCGGGCATTTTACAGACCAGACATGTCGTCGTTGATGTCACTGTTTACCAAACTACCACTTTTTCTGAAAAATGCATAAAATGATGCAATGTTAAATACATGGTTTACACATGTAATTACTGGGGTTCCATTTCTTCTGATTACCTAATTTGGGCGAGCACATTTGCCGCGCGCAAACCTACCTCTTTTGGATTTGGAAAGGTTGGCATGTATGTGTCTTTAGTTGAAAGCCCAGTGGCGATCTGCTCATCGAAATAATATGCTACAAAGGGGCGGACTGGCCATCTGTGTGTTAACCCACTTTAGCTTAAATGACTGGAGAGAGGCGAGCTCTTCTTGGGAGGCCGTTGCATTTATTTAGTTGTTCTTCTGTTTCACAAAATACATCACAGACCTCTGTTTTTCTATGGAATGCCAACATTAAATAAATAAATAAATACATAAATAATTAAATAAATAGATATATACAGTGGGGCAAAAAAGTATTTAGTCAGCAACCAATTGTGCAAGTTCTCCCACTTAAAAAGATGAGAGAGGTCTGTAATTTTCATCCTAGGTATACCTCAACTATGAGAGACAAAATGAGAAAAAAAAAAAAAAGAAGAAATCCAGAAAATCACATTGTCTGATTTTTAAAGAATTTATTCGCAAATTATGGTGGAAAATAAGTATTTGGTCAATAACAAAAGTTCATCTCAATACTTTGTTATATACCATTTGTTGGCAATGACAGAGGTCAAACGTTTTCTGTAAGTCTTCACAA
>NW_011353022.1:0-2803 GCF_000735185.1 Notothenia coriiceps
GAAGGCTTGGGAGAAGGTGACGTGGTCAGATGAGACAGAAATGTTGATCTTTGGCATCGACTTGACACCCCGTGTTTGGAGGAAGAGAGATGCCGACTATAACCCCAGAACACCCACCCCCACCGTCAGCATGGAGGTGGAAACATTCTGCTTCGGGGTTGTTCCTCTGCTAAGGGGACAGGACCACTTCCCTGCATCGAGGAGAGGATGTACGGGGCCATGTACCGTAAACATTTTGGCCGATAGCCTCCTTCCCTCAGCCAGGACACTGAAAATGGGTCATGGATGGGTCTTCCAGCAGGACAATGACCCTGAACATACGGCCAAGGCAACACAGGAGTGGCTAAAGAAGAAGCACATTCAGGTGATGGAGGGGCCTAGCCAGTCTCCGGACCTTTATCCCATACAAAATCTGTGGAGGGAGCTGAAGCTTCCAGAGACCAAGCATCAGCCTCAAAACCTGAAGGGTTTGGAGAGGATCTTCAGAGAGGAGTGGACTAACATCCTTCCTGAGATGTGCACAGACCTGGAGACCAACTACAAGAAGCATCTGACCTCTGTGTGTCCAACAAGGGTTTCCCCACCAAGTACTAACACATGTGTTGCAATGGGATCAAATACTTATTTCCCTCAGTTAAATGCAAATCAATTGTTATCTTTTATATAATGTCAATTTCTGGATTTATTTTTTGATATTCTTACTCTCACTGTTCAAATAAACCTAAAATTACAATGATAGACTGTTCATTTCTTTGTAAGTGGGCAAACTTACAAAATCTGCAAGGGATCAAATACTTATTTCCTCCACTGTATATTTTAAATTAAAAAGCTAAAAATCTGCATTAGTAGTTCTCAAAGCTGGTAAAGGTGCAGCTAGTTTGAATGGCTTTGTACACTGCAGGGTAGCTTGTGAATTTACTCCAGGTGCAACTAAAGTCTTAGTGTTGATTATATTGGAATTACTCAAGTAAAGTACAATATCTCAAAATTGTACTTAAGTACAGTAAATTAACTGATTCATTCCACCTCTGGTCACAGTGCAGGCAGAGGTGATCCCGGCCGTCCTGGAGAGCGCTCAACAGGGGCTTCTGATTGGACGAGGGGGCTACAAGCCCAGAGACATCTGTGTGTCTGCTCCTACAGGCAGCGGCAAGACCCTGGCGTTCGTCATACCTGTCATCCAGGTGAGCTTCTGACACTCATACAATATAACCACTACTCTGTGTGGCCTCCATATGAAGTAGATTTGGTTTGCAGAAAAACGACAAGGGATCCATTATGACACACATTCTAAAACAACACAGACCACAGGCAAATCTCAATGTCCAAATCTTTCCACACTGGTTGCCCAAAAAATATCTTTAAAAAAAGTTATTTTATAGATAGTTAGGTACTTTATTGATCCTACATCGGGAAATGATTCTGTTACAGCAGCAGTGTGTTAAGTCAATAAAATATTTAAAATGTGGAATAAAGAACAAATATAATGAAAACAAAACAATAAACAGCAAATATAAACATATCAAGTGGAGGAGACACACAATATCAAATATTCCGGATGAATTAGGATGTTCTTTAGAAGATACTGCAGCAACAGAAATAAAGACATATACTGCAGGAGCAGAAACACATATTGGAGAGTATATAAACGACTGATGTGTTCCTTAGGTTCTGATGGAGCGGGTGGTGTGTGAAGTCCGTGCTCTGGCCGTGTTGCCGACCAAAGAGCTCGCCCAGCAGGTCAGAACCTTTCAAAATAAAAGCATGACAGTATCCAGTGATGTCTCCAGTTGACTAATGTTCTGCTGTCCAGGTGTGCAAAGTGTTTGCGTCGTACGCTGAGGGGACCTCTCTGAAGGTGGTGATGCTGGCCGGACAGAAGTCCTTCGCTGCAGAGCAGAGCTACCTGTCGGAGCTCAGGTGAAAACAGCGGCATTAGAACAGGCTGCACCACTACTCTGGGATTTTGTGAAAACAGAACATTTATGAATTTATTCTGGATAACGGTAAAAGCACTGAATTCCCATTGCTTGGATAATCATGAATAACCATATACAGTATGAGTGACTTAAAAAAGCTGTATAGCTGTTTACAGTGATGCAAATTAGTCGCTTTTCGGCGCCTCCCGCTTTTTTAACGCTGATTTGGGTGACTTGTGTAATTCGCGGAGAACCGAAGAGTTTTCGTTTTTAGGGGGGGGGGGGTCCGTCCGTCCGTCCGACTAACGGACAACGTTTCACTTCAAAAAAGAAGAAGAAATCTAGATCGCAAAATAATTAAACAAGCGAGTGCCTGTTTTTCCTGGCCAAGGGCAGGTTCCTTGAACACAACACGAGCGTAATGTGTCTTCACGTGGTATGTCTCTTCGGAAAGGAGTGTAGACTAGACTAGAGTGCTGACGGAGAGCACTGGAACGCCGCTCTAGCTCTTCAAATATTGCAGTACCCATGAGGAGCCGTACACACCGCAGTGTTTGCGTGGCTGTCTTTAGTTGTAAGCACAGTTGCGATCTGTTGTTATTAGCATCTGGTTAGCTAGCTATGCTAACGAATTTAAAGAGCTTTTCTACAACCAGGTGGAAGAGAGCTCTCTCCTGAGAGGCTCAAATAACCTCAGCTCAGTGAGGTTAAGGCACACCTTGATATGATCATTATAGTTATTAATGAGACATTAGAGACTAAATGAAAAACAGGTATAAAATACTATATGACAGTAACAAAAAAGTTGTTAAAAATAACAAGAATAGAGTTTTAAAAGGGGAGTAGATTTGTAAAATATACCAAAAAGAAGAATACTGCTTACA
>NW_011353023.1:0-2600 GCF_000735185.1 Notothenia coriiceps
ATGGGTGTTACAAAGTTGACTAAATCATCCAAAATGCAATGAAAGTGGTGATCAGCAATTGTATATGTTCAAATGTCTACTGTGAAGGATATCATAAAGCCTTAATGCAATCGAATGTAAAACAGAAAAGTTATGATTGATGAAAGTAGTAAATCGCTCAGATTTGACCCGAAAACAACAGGAGGGTTAAAAGGAGTAGCTTTACTCTTCTCATTGTATAATGACAATACATGCTTCTAATCTGATCTAACTTTCCATTTGCAAAAGAGACCTCAATATAAATTAAACAATTGTCATTCAATCCGTTGAACAACACTTAAAATAGAACCCTTTAGATTTGCTGTTCATGCCACCAGAAGGTTTAACTTAACATTTTAAGCTCTACTACTCACAATTTTCTAAAATTAGCTAAATCCCCTGCATGTTATTTATTCCTAAAATAAAATAATACGGCATGACATACACTTTATGATAGCAGTACAAAAGCTCAGCTAATAATGAATTCCCTTTACTAGTTATTTGAGGTCTTTGTGTTTTAGTACTAACTACTACAACAAAAATGTAATATAACTGCTATATCAATTAGCATACTGTAGTAGTAGTAGTAGTAGTAGTAGTAGTAGTAGTAGTAGTATTTCATAAATAATATCGCAGGTGGATGACAGTATTATGAATATATCTGGCTTTAAAACACATTTTATTATAATTACAATCCTAAACTAACCTATAGACATTTTAAAAAGGTTGTTTTTGAAGTGTTCCGTACCCAGTGTGATACTGATGTCCAGTGCAGTCTGGGCGAACTCCACAGCTTCTCCATACAGCTTGAGACTGAGCATCAGTTCAGTCAGCTTGTTACACAGCCTCAGCCTGGAGCGGACACTGTTGCTCCTCACTGCGACGGGCAGAGCGCGGTCCTGCAGGGTGGAATACACACAGGCTATTATAATCTATTTAACAGTAACTCCATTATCTTTCTGAACAATAAAAGTCCTACAGTAACAGCGAACGGGCTAACCTTAATGGCTAAAATGTGATTCAAATCAATTCCGATTTATTTCAGACCATACCCTGTAGAAGGTGATGGCTTTGTCTCGGTCCCTGCTGCTGTTGAAGAAAATGTCTCCTGCAGCTTCCAGAAGCTTCAGGATGAACTGAGTGTCTCCTGTACTCAGAGCGACATCCTGCGCTACCTGACAACGACCACAAATATTACAGTTCTCCATTTAGTTGAGAAAATACGATATTATATTCTTTGGGTGGAATAACCTGTACGATATTAAGTATTATGTTGACTGTAAAATGTTTCGTAGATTGTTCTGAACTAATAGACATTTAATAGTTGTGATTTCTGACCTGAACGTACAGGTCCACCAGTTCCGTCTGCTGCACCAGGTGGTAGATCCTCCCCGCCTGCAGCCAGCCGTACGCCTCCTTCTCTCTGCAGCCCAGATCGATGGAGATACCCAGACTGGTCTTGGTGTAGTCGAGAGCCGCCCTGTAGGCCCTGAAAAGGTTAAAAAGTTGATTAGTTCTGTTTCTCCAAACTTTAAACTCTTTGGTGATACATTCAAACCAACAGCTTTGATGATACATGTATTTCATATTTGTCCCACTTCAAAGGAAACTGCTAAAGCCATCTAAAAACGAAATGAATGGCTTTACTGCTCACAATGGTGTATTCCCTACTTGAAAAAAAAAATCATATTTTTCTGTTACATAAAAAAAAAGACTCTTTGAACACATAATCAGTGCAAACTATTCTCTCATTTGTACATGCTACAAAGGAGAGAATATATTGCTAAAATGATAGCATATCGTCATTGTGTGTATCCACTTCTTTAAGAATCAGAATCAGGTGTATTGCCACTATGTTTACACATACAGTACAAGGAATTTGCTTTGTTATCTGGTGGTGCAAACATAAACAAAAATCTAAAAAAATATGTACGTTTTAGCATAAAACCGTAGGTATGCAATGTGGAAATGTAATAAAAACATTTTTGATCATGCATTTTCAAAAAGACATCTTTGAGAGGGCGAAAGATTAAAGTTAGGTCAGACCAATGAGCCTAACCCTAGCCACACACACACACACACACACACACACACACACACACACACACACACACACACACACACACACACACACACACACACACACACACACACACACACACACACACAGTTCTGTGCCCAGGTTGAGGAACAGCTGGCTGATGGCCTCCAGTGCCTCCCCCTCCTGGCCCCGGTCCCCTGTGCTCTGCAGCAGCGCCACCTGGTGCTGGCTGTAGACGATACACTGGGCCTGGTCCGGGCTCTCACACCCGTACAGAAGGCTCAGGTGTCGGGTTGCAGAGAGCTGGCCTGGCAACGAGGGACAGTTCAGTTCAGTTCAATGCATCGAAGAGCAACGTTATGCATACTGAGGACCACACCTTTGTGTTAAATGAAAGACTTTTATTTAAAATAGGCTGTTTTCAAATCAGTTTTTGCCTTGGCACATTTCTTCTGTTCAAACCTACAGTGCTACTGCAGTGTGAATTAGTAAAGAGCAGCACATACAGATGTAGCACTTCATTTCAGACTCCAGCTTACAG
>NW_011353024.1:0-3439 GCF_000735185.1 Notothenia coriiceps
CTATTATTGATACGGAAACGGTATTCGTGCACTTTTTATGTCCCAAATATTTATTTTATACTGAGTTTAGAGATGTGTTCATGCAACAGCTCCAGTACAGTAGCAGAATGTTATGGATGTTATGGATGTTATGAATGTTATGGATGTTATGGATGTTACGGATGTTACGGATGTTACGGATGTTACGAATGTTATGGATGTTATGGATGTTACGGATGTTACGGATGTTACGAATGTTATGGATGTTATGGATTTTACGGATGTTACGGATGTTACGGATGTTACGGATGTTATGGATGTTATGAATGTTATGGATGTTATGGATGTTACGGATGTTACGGATGTTACGGATGTTACGGATGTTACGGATGTTATGGATGTTACGGATGTTACGGATGTTACGGATGTTACGGATGTTACGGATGTTACGGATGTTACGGATGTTATGAATGTTACGGATGTTACGGATGTTACGGATGTTACGGATGTTACGGATGTTATGAATGTTACGGATGTTATGGATGTTACGGATGTTACGGATGTTACGGATGTTACGAATGTTATGGATGTTACGAATGTTACGGATGTAATGGATGTTATGGATGTTATGGATGTTATGGATGTTATGGATGTTATGGATGTTACGGATGTTACGGATGTAATGGATGTTACGGATGTTATGGATGTGCATCTGTGACATTTACAGATTGTTGCCATGCCTGAAAATGGCCCAAAAAATCAGCTTATCCTGTTTTTTTCAATGTGGTATATGGTACAACTATCTTTGAAGGCTTACAAAGAGTGGAAAGGTTTAAAAAAATACTTTAAATCATTTGGATTTAAAGTCTATTCGATTCTGGACAGGTAAGATCTACTACAATCTGTTGTGCGCTAATAAAGACATTGTCGGGGAAACATTGATGTAGAAAAAGAAACAAAAACAAGACGGTGTGTAAACCTCACAGTATTTTCAGGATGCTAATAAATGTTATCTTTGAGTGTTTTAGTGTCTTTTAGCTCATTGTTTTGGTTTTCCAAATGTTCAGTTTTGGTTCACTTTCACTAAACTGTCTTTCGGGTTTCAAGCCAAGCCTAACATTTAAAGCGTGTTGCCCTGCCCAGAAACGGTCTAAAATCTAATTTATTTCCATATTTAAAATGTGAAAAAGGCTCCAAATATATTTGAAGGATGGTAAAGAGTGGCAATGTTTAAGAAGAGACTTTAAACTAATAGATTCTGTATTCAGTGGGACAATAATTTAACCCACCACAGTCTGCAGTGTGCCTATAAAGTCAGTGTGTGTGGATACAATGCTGTACACACAGAACATATACTAAACATCCAGTGTGAAATGGAGAAGGACATGTGGAATGAAATACTTCCATAAGCTGACCTTTCTTTGGCTTGACTCCATTTGTTTTTGAACACATTAGAAAGTAATGATATCAGAAGCTCCATCACAAATAGTGAGTATATTCTCTGAGGTATTATAATTATATAAGACACACAAAGCACAGGGATCTTTGTTGCTACGGTTACTAACATTACACAGCTGATGCCATTTGAACTGACAGGTTATGATTGTACACGTTTTGTTTTTTCTCTTCCTGAATGATTCCACTTCATAACAAGAAATAATGGAGACGCACGACATCAGCTAATTGATTATCCATCAGTGTTATCCCCTGGGAGTCCACCTCCTCGCTGGCGTTCAATTAAGGGCTTTGCAGCGCCTACGACTCGTCTCTCCTCCACCTCCAAACACTGACAGCAGCTCACAGATTAGCCTGAGCTGCATCAATACTCAGCAGCAAGCACATGGAGACACGTGCGCATTCAAAGAACCTTTTACAAACCACACGTACAGCATGCAAATATCAAGACTCGCATTCACACAAAGAGAGATAAGAGGTCTTTGAGCACCTGGAAAAGCGCTTAGAAACTCAATGTATTATTATCTAAAAAAGAGCCTGAGAGTTATGCAGGGCCAATAGTCGCTTTTTAGGAATATAAGTATATATATAAAATATACACATACTCATAGTTTGTGTATGGTTGAGTGCATTCATGTTGTGACTTTTTTAAACACTATCTGAGCAACGATTAACTCCTCTCCCCTCACAGAGTGCAGACAAACACGTGTAATTACAGGCCAGACGAACAGAATGGAATAAAAAGCCTGGAAAGCTGCAACAGAGTGGACGTTAGCCAATTCAATACAAAGCTCCTGTGCTTCCAAACACACACAGAGAGAAAGAAGGGTCTTCAGAGGTTCGATTACTAATACTCAATTTACTGATGCATCAATTTTAGCAGCATACTTTACAAACAGATACACAATGATGAAAAGAAGGGAAAGATTAAGTTAGGTGTGTGCTGTTTTTCTTATTGGGTGGGGGCGTCTTCTATTACTCATTATCTAACACCAACTGTAGGCTTTAGGAATACACTCTATGAACATGCTCTATATCAACAGCCATTGGACCAGAGGTGGAGAAGTACTCAGATCCTGTACTTGAGTAAAAGTAGAAGTACTCAGATCTTACTTGAGTAAAAGTAGAAGTAGGCCTACTCAGATCTTGTACTTGAGTAAAAGTAGAAGTACTCAGATCTTGTACTTGAGTAAAAGTAGAAGTACTCAGATCTTGTACTTGAGTAAAAGTAGAAGTACTCAGATCCTGTACTTGAGTAAAAGTAGAAGTACTCAGATCTTGTACTTGAGTAAAAGTAGAAGTACTCAGATATTGTATTTGAGTAAAAGCAGAAGTACCAGAGTGTAGGAATACTCTGTTACAGTAAAAGTCCTGTATTCAAAATGTTCCTCAAGTGAAAGTAGAAAAGTATTCTCATCAAAATATAGTGAAAGTAGCGACAGTAAAAGTAGTCATTGTGCAGATTGGTCCATTTCAGAATAATATATATGATATGTTTTATAATGATTGATCATGAAAGTGTTCTCAAAGCTGGTAAAGGTGCAGTTAGTTTGAATGACTTTGTATACTGCAGGGTAGCTGGTGGATTTACTCCAGGTGGAACTAAAGTCTTTAACACTAGAATCGCCAACGGGTCAATTTGACCCGCAGCTGTATTTTTACATGTAACTTTTTTTCCATAACATATTAAAGTCTCCCAGTCCGTGACTTTTCCTGAAAGTGTGTTATGTAGCACCCTCTGTTGTTAAAAATTGTCAATAGGAAGTCAGATTAAAAAAAATCGCCAAATAAATTGCCATTTATACCCATATCCGCCAGCGGGTAATATTTACCTCATAGAAAATGCAGCGTAAACATGACGTGTTGCTATAGCAACGCCTTTTGTCTATGCGGTTCCTTATAGATAGAGAGATAGATAGAGAGAGATAGATAGATATATTGATAGAGAGAGAGATAGAGAGAGAGATAGACGGATAGATAGTTATAGATAGTAGTAACATCTTGG
>NW_011353025.1:0-3419 GCF_000735185.1 Notothenia coriiceps
TTCTTACATGTTGAACACAAATACCTGTACTTTCTACTTCTTACATGTTGAACACAAATACCTGTACTTTCTACTTCTTACATGTTGAACACAAATACCTGTACTTTCTACTTCTTACATGTTGAACTCAAATACCTGAACTTTCTACTTCTCACATGTTGAACTCAAATACCTGTACTTTCTACTTCTCTCATTTTCCAAACAGGCTGGTTCCTTTAGTCTGAATGTGTGTTTGGTGGCGTGATCATTATTATTTAGAGTCATTGCGTGCCTATTGATTTGAACACGATCCGTGTATCCATCATTTCCTGGTCTTCTCTAAAGAAGAGGGACCAATGAAAACGTTGTCATGTTGCCGTTGTTCAGCATGGAAACATTCATTAGCTAACAATGACATTATTGTTCTATTAATATAAAGGGAGGTCAGGTACTCTTTAAAACAGCTGCTAGTTATGGGTACTTTTTACTGAAGGACATTTCAAAGCCCTCTTTACTTTGACTTGAGTAAAGAAGTTTAGTCAGTACTTCTACTTTCACCAGAGTATTTTGAAACACGAGTATCTGTACTTCTACTTGAGTAAAGGATGTGTGTACTTGTTGTCATCTTAAATGATAGGCTAAGGGGCGGGGCATCTCTAAGCAGATCCAACCAATCAGAGCAGACTGGGCTCTGGTTTCAGAGAGAGGGTGAAATCATGAGCAATTAATTCCAATTAATGAGGCCTTTTTTTATTGCTTTTTAAATAGTTTTTTTTAATGTATTACGCTTATAAGACTGAAAACATCTGTATCTTTCCATGAACTTGAAGTTTGCAAAGATCCCAACTTGGCAAGAGCAAATTTAAGTCCAGGTCGTCTGCTGTAAATCCAACATATGACTTATTAAAGCTCTTAGCTGTGAGCTATGTGAACAGAATGAGTTGGTTATGATGGGAAATGCTAACTCCTTTCCGATGACAGACGCACCCGGTGAAGGCCTGAACCAACCTTTTTAAATTATGATTTTCTTTCTGAGCAATGTCCCACAAACATTTTGGGGTTTGAGGGGAGAAAAAGCTCATTTCCACAGCAGGAAGCCATTAGTTTGACTTTGTGAACATGTCACGCTGAACATTGGAAACGTCTCGTCCAGATTGAAGGAACTCAAGGGGATGAACGTTTGATTATAAATTCATTCAAAAATATGTTTTTATAGAAAATATGAAAGTTGGATGGGCGAGACCAGGCAGCTTCCTATATGACTACATTTCTATTTATTTTGTATTATTATTCCTGGTTTGTATTTATTCATTTAGGAAGCAAGCAAGGAAGCAAGGAAGCAAGGAAGGAAGGAAGGAAGGAAGGAAGGAAGGAAGTACAGGAAATTCAAAAAGTATAATGACTTAAGTATAATAAACTTCTGCTTGTCTTATATTGTACTTCTTATATATGTTCAAATATATACACAGTATTTATGTGTTAATAGGAGAACACTTTTCAAATAAATTCATTCAATAAAAGTTGAAAACATGTTCTAACAAATCTAAGTTGAAAATAAAAAAGCCCAATAACTTATTAACATAACAACCTTGAAACCTACCCTTCATATCTCCTCTTATTATCATCACTCTGAAGCTTCTGTTTTAAGGGATGAGCTGCCAACTAAATAAATGAAACCCTCTGGAGAGCTGGGTTTTTTTCTTAAAGCATTTTCAAGTCTGAGAAATAATTTACCTTCATTGGATTGACTTTTCCAACTGATAACTGAACTTAAGAGGCCATAAACCTGGAGTGAGCCCTCGTGAAAAAAGTTTGGACACGCTGATGGAGAGAAAGAGAGACCTGTCACACACCTGACTGAGTCCCTGATAAAGTCCCAGAGAGACCCCTCCAACAACAGATGTTGGTTGCCGTGGGGACAGAACTGTCACGCACAAGTTTTACATCCAACAAATTAATATGTGCTCTTTACAATAAACATGTCTGTAAGCGGGCAGATTGGTTTTATCAACACGGTATCTCTGAGTTAGAATGTTATCTCTCTCTCTCTATCTCTCTCTCTCTCTATCCATCCATCTATCTATCCATCCATCCATCCATCCATCTATCCATCCATCCATCCATCCATCTATCAAATCAAATCATCTGTCCATCCATCCATCCATCCACCTCTCTATCTATCCATCCATCTATCAAATCAAATCATCTATCCATCCATCCATCTATCCATCCATCCATCCATCTATCAAATCAAATCATCTATCCATCCATCCATCCACCTCTCTATCTATCCATCCATCTATCAAATCAAATCATCTATCCATCCATCCATCTATCCATCCATCTATCCATCTATCAAATCAAATCATCTATCCATCCATCCATCTATCCATCTATCAAATCAAATCATCTATCCATCTATCCATCCATCCATCCATCCATCCATCTATCCATCCATCCATCCATCCATCTATCCATCTATCCATCTATCCATCTATCCATCCATCCATCTATCCATCCATCCATCTATCATCTATCCATCCATCTATCCATCCATACATCTATCATCTATCCATCCATCCATCCATCCATCTATCTATCTATCCATCCATCCATCTATCCATCTATCCATCCATGGATCCATCCATCCATCCATCCATCTATCTATCTATCCATCCATCCATCCATCCATCCATCTATCCATCTATCCATCCATCTATCAAATCAAATCATCTATCCATCCATCCATCTATCCATCCATGTATCCATCCATCCATCCATCCATCCATCTATCCATCCATCCATCTGTCCATCCATCTATCCATCCATCCATCCATCTATCCATCTATCAAATCAAATCATCTATCCATCCATCCATCTATCCATCCATCTATCTATCTATCCATCCATGTATCCATCCATCCATCCATCCATCCATCTATCTATCTATCCATCCATCTATCCATCCATCCATCCATCTCTCTATCTATCCATCCATCTATCAATCATCATCTATCCATCCATCCATCTATCCATCCATCCATCTATCTATCTATCCATCCATCCATCCATCCATCCATCCATCCATCTATCCATCCATCCATCCATCCATCTATCCATCCATCCATCTATCCATCCATCCATCTATCCATCCATCCATCTATCCATCCATCCATCCATCCATCATCACCACCACCACTATCTATCTCCACCACACCACCCCACTATCCATCCATCCATCATCATCTATCCATCCATCTATCCATCCATCCATCTATCATCTATCCATCCATCCATCCATCCATCATCTATCCATCCATCCATCTATCATCTATCCATCCATCTATCCATCCATCCATCTATCATCTATCCATCCATCTATCCATCCATCATCTATCATCCCCATACCCCATGGATCCATCCATCCATCCATCTATCTA
>NW_011353026.1:0-2971 GCF_000735185.1 Notothenia coriiceps
ACGGGTACCCCTGCTCTGGTCCTCCCGTGGGAGGATCTTACCACCTTGGTCGCCTGAAGAAAAGAGAGCGAACCAAAAACTTCACAGAGCCATATTGTAGTTACAGCGGGAGGAGTTACAGTATGCAGAGAGATTCAAGAAGGGGGTTTTTCATTGGTGTACAAATACGATGGCCTTGTCGCAGCCAATCAGCGCGAGGCAGCCGAAGCAACCCGGAAACAAAAGTCTCCTAAGTTTGAGGAAAAACAGATACCTTCGGTGTCCGGCACAAACCAGCTCCGAATAAGTTTGTTTATCTTATCTTACATCTTGCAGCCAGCACACACACATTCTTCTATATAGTTCCCTGTCTGTGGCCACCTTCCCCCCTCAGGTTTCTACACACAAGTTAAAAATATGTTTAAGATATAGTTCTTATAGTTGGCTAAATACACGTAATACATGTCAATTACCTTCATGTCAATAATAACGAGGAACACATTACCTCCGCTCTCAAGCAGTGAAATAGTTAGAACTTTACATAAACATATATAGAGAAAGCACAATCATTTTTACCCTGCAGCCCTCCAGATGTTCTGACAAGTTGTGTCCAAATAAGGAAATCCCCTTCCTCACATCTCCACTTCTCCTAACACAAACTGCTATTATTGATACAAAGTAATTAAACACACACATCTATTTAAGACAAGTAGATTTCCCTGATATTTGACATGCTGAAAATCTTAAGAAGAATGTCTCCTGTCATCCACAACTGCTCCTTCTTCATACAGAGTAATAAAACATGTTTAAGCTAATTTCTCCACAATGTTTGTAGCAATTTAGTACCCACACATGAAAGAATAAAACAGAGAAATCAAATAAAACACCAACACAGATATGGTTCAGCAATAATCACATCCATTGCTGCTGCAATAGCCCTAAACATCTTTCACGCACACACATCTTATTCTGCAGTTCACCAGAATGTCACAGGCCACTTGTATTATACCTACCCACAAATAGCCAAAAAAACCACCCTTTTGATTACACATAAAAGTGGACTATTGCGCTAATCTACTTTTACTAAAAATGGGACATCTTTTCAGGAATATATGAAAAAACCTCTATTTTTAAAGAGGAAAAATGTACTTTGTCCCTTCAAATTTAACACACATGAATATATAAGGTGACATTAAAATGAATATACCAGAAATACACTACGTCAAATAAAGCCTCACTCTAGTGATTTGTCAACCTCTTACAAAGGTGTTGTATATGCCCAACTCCTAAGCATATCACGCGCAATGTGTTTGAGCACTAGCCGATAGAAGCAAAAGTCTTACATAGTGATGTTACTATATTACAGAAGAAAACATAGGAGTCCAATGGAGGCGTTTCAGGCAGGGGGGGAGTGTGGGAGAGAAGAACTTTGGAATGATGGCCTTTGCAGACCATTTACATGCACTCAAACCTGCACACTGAAGTAAAAGGCAACACCACAAAAACATAATAGGGCCTCTTTAATGGATCTGAAGGGTTCAATAACAAGATTGCAGTAGGACAGGCGCAGATGGGGGATTGAAGTTTTTCAAGGTAATTGAACGATGCTCTATAAATCACAAGAGGTTGAAGGTGATGCAATGTTAACTTTGATGCTGTTGATTTAGTTGACAAAAAATCCTGAATACAGTTCACAATCTTCAGCTGAGGTGGCAGAGATGGCTGTAGGGTTGTAGAAGCTGATTAACTGTGATAACAGATGTCTGGGAGTGTGTACATTAACGGTAATCAATTCTGAAAAGTAAGCTGTTCTTGCATTGTTAATATTCTGATTGAAGACACAAGCTCTGATATGTTCTCATATGATGGAAATTAATGAAGGTTTGTCATCCTCCATCTTCCCTCAGGCATCATTACTTACAGCTACGAATAGCTGCATTTATCAACGTGAATGCTTTGCTGCTACTGACCTGGCTATAATAGGTACAATGGCATCTATCGCTGGGGAAAATAGGTCATTATAAACGTTCGCCAGAACATTAATGTTACAAGGTTCAAGTGGACTATTATTTAAATGTATGGAAATAAATGAGAACTTAAGCGGAGCCTTAGGGAACATACTGTTCTCTTCAGGATTGGAGAAGTTGCTTGGATACAGGAGTAATATAAAATACATTTGAAGCCCGAGTATGTCAATAAGAGAGAGTTTCAATTCAAGGCTCAAGTAAATGCAAGGTCAAGCATATACCACCTCAGTTGTGAACACGAGATTTGCCGCACCCGCTCGAACAAATCAGTAACGGCATGATGGCTCATCAATGTTTACATTAAAACTAGGGCTGTCAAACGATTACAAATTTTAATGAGGTTAATCACAGCTTAAAAATTAATTAATCATGATTAATCACCATTCGAAATATGTCCAAAATATGCCATTTCTTTATGTATATTGTTGTGGGAATGGAAAGATAAATGAAAGAAGGCGGATATATCCATGTATGTTTTTTAAAAACATTTTTCTGTGTGTCAAAATGAAAGACAGCCCACACACCTATCAATCATCAAACCGTGAGGTCTTAAAGGTGACATGTCATGCTTTTCCGGTTATTACCCGTCCCCTTGTGTGTTATGAAGGTTTTTCTGCATGTAAACGGTGTGCAGAGTCAAAACCCTTAAAGTACACCCTGTAGCGAGTAAAACTCTCAACTCCCAAAAAGGCCTCGTTGGTGAAACGTCATCATCCATTTGATTCTTCCGGGTACGTGCTTACAAAAGCACGTACCCGGAACTAAATGGGCCAATCCGTGGAGCCGTTACGGACTTCCTCACACACACACACACACTCAGTGCAGGCAGCTCTGCTGATTTCTGCTCCCTGCTGCAGGCTGATAACAGACAGTTGGGATCGCGGCGAAATTCTCTCTGCAGACCCATTCTCACAGCGTTTATCAACCTATAAACCTTTTTCTTACTCAATATCAAGCCATACTTA